>NC_090737.1:86357178-86359678 GCF_036898095.1 Palaemon carinicauda | reverse complement strand
GACTGGAGTTTATCGCTGAATGTTCATGGATTTGAAGAAGGGACCAGAAAATCCTCTGGATTTAGCTAAAAAAGGGAAATATACCATAAAATATAGAAGGATACCACAATTGAAGTAACAACCTAGCTGTTTAGATCAGTTTTTGATTCTTTTTACATCAGCAACCCATTAATATAGAGAAAAAAGAAAAATAACAAACCTTCATAAGGCTGTGTCATGGCACATACGGTCTTTCTGTTTAGGTTTTTCCTATTCTTCCCCCAATCACTTTAAAGGCCATTTCAAAGAAATTGGGGCAACATAGAGCCTGCACTGACGAATCCTTCACCAAAGTCAAGGACGCAATCATACTCAAGGTAAAGCTACGGACAATGAGAATAAGCGTGATAGAGCTTAACCATCATTTCCACAAAGAACATAGTGTTACCACTACTATATAGTAGGACATAGTAGGAAAAGAAAAAAATTTAGTAGAGGAAAAAAACACTTAAACGGTCACCCCAGGGCATGATGACAAATTTTACAAGTAAATGCTTAATGTTATTTTGGCGATAAGAAAAAAAAATCAAAACATAAGATAAAGAATAAAAGAGAAAACATCATATGAAGAGGATGTTATGCCTTCACTCATGATGGGTTTATGGTTTTGTAGGCACATAATTTATGACAAGAGATTTGAACAAAACTTCTTGTATGGAACAGAGCTGTCGTTTGAGGATGGATTGATGCTCTTGTAATTAGCCAACAATAACAACGATCGGGGAAAATCCAAATATGTTCCAAATGAGTACTCCGAATGTACCATTAAAGCACTGGTGCCTCCCAAAATCAGAAAGAACGAAAATAGTGCTCCTCCAGAATCTTTGGCAAGTATGTTCGCGAAGGCATTCAAGGGTGTTATACAGCCAAGGTAATTATTATCAACGTACAGGAGGGACTCTCTGATACCAGCTCAGCAACAAAAATAAGAATTTAAAAGAACATGGAAACAGTCTTGACCTCTTGCTGAACTCGAGGTCAAGCTCTCAGGTTGCGAATTAAAAGGTGAAATCTTCATACACAAGTGCCTGGCCCATGAAAGTGCATGCTGATGCCTACTAGACTATTCTACGTGAAGAGGTATGTCAAACACCGGACCGTGAGGAAATTTTGAGGTTGGCCCTAGAGCTATCAATGGGAAAATACAAATTACTCGATAAAATTTCCGCCACCCAAATTTACATAGCTAATCTGGAAAGTGAGAGTAACAGAATATTGTCCTAACTCTCACTTATGCCTAGTGACAAGTAAGAATAATGTAAATTTTTTTCAGAGGCAATTGAACCAATTTCCATTGCTGGAGGGACCTTATTTACTTCCATAACAAATATTTGTAAAATTCTTCTAAAGAGGGAAAATGGACACGGTCATTTGTAGATAATGATTTATACTTCAGCAATCTGTATTATAGTTTTTCATTTGAGAGCTGCAATAAGCCCCATCATGTCAAGTACTCTGCTACAATTTATGACCATGTCTATTCTGAAAAATTTTCATAAAAAATTTAAAAGTACCTTTATCCCCTTGTAAGTTGCGCCTCGTAACGTCAACATAGGTAGGTTTACAAATGACATCAGTGATTACTGTAAATGGTTGGCAAGTCATGAGCCTGAAAGCCATTTTGTCACTGCTGGGATCATCAATGAGTTTACAAATTAGGACTAAAATGCATCGTGTCCAGGGCCTACCATCTACTTCTCAAACTAGTACGGAAATGTTTTATTCTACACTGTAAAGTGCGCTGCTCAGAAACTGTAGAGTTGTTTATCATGGAACTCTGAAGTTTTCCTAATTCCAGCTAGTCTTTGGACAAATGCGTGGACCTCTCAATACCTTGACGAAGGATTGGCCTACAAAAGAATACAGAAGCAATGTGGTAACATTTTTACCACTCCTGTGTAAAGCTTTCCAGGCAGTTCACAAGGAGATGCATAAGTCTCAGGAAAATATATGACAGTTAGGACTAAACAAATGAGACAAGGGTACAAACAATGAAGGTAGTGTGCTTATTTATATTCAAATTCTTGTCAGTCTTATATGGTCAAGTGTCAGGGGGAAGTATAAGCTTAGTGAATTGGATTATGTGGTAGTGGCATAAGCCTGAAGAAGAGAGCCCATGGTGCACAATGTCAAAAAATTAATAAAACACCAACAGTTGTATTTTCATTGAAATAATATTACAATATTGCCCTGCTCTTCGTCGAGATTATTATTAACTCTGATATTTTTCATTAAACTGAACTATTTTTTATGGTCATTTGCATATATTTTTTTTAGGCATGGCAACGAGTAGATAATTGAATAACAGATATAAAAAAAAAACCTAATATGCGATTATATATTAAAGAACAAAATTATTATTTTCCCTTATTGATCTGGTTTTATTTCACTCACCGGGAGAACAATGTTCATAGGTATATTATTGTGAATACTCATCAAATGTTTATCCAATTACAAAAAG
>NC_090737.1:86349678-86354678 GCF_036898095.1 Palaemon carinicauda | reverse complement strand
CAAATATGGATATATGACCTGGAAACAATGGAAGAAGAGCGCTACTGGTATTACCAGAGACACAGAAGTAAAGAATATAATCTATGATAGAACGAGAGAGAGAGAGAGAGAGAGAGAGAGAGAGAGAGAGAGAGAGAGAGAGAGAGAGAGAGAGAATTGGTAATACGAAGTGTGTGTTGTATCGAATCTCAGGCTAACTAACCAACATTGTTCTCAGATTCATGAACTTTCTCAAGGATGGAGTTATGACCAGATTTTTTTTTTTTTATTTGAATACAGCCGTGATGTTTTTGCTACAAATATCTATTATCATGGAGTTGTTTATAACAATATTTGTTGAATCATAATTGAGTTACCACTGCAATGTTTGAAAATATCGAGCCATCAAATTAGGCTGTCACACTTGCTTTAAACAGCAAACTTTTGTTTTCATAGTGTTGATTTTGAAAGTACCAATTACAGTGCTACCCGACATTTGTAACATTATCATGGCAAATTAGGAGAGGTTTCAGCAAATACAACTATATACAGTAGTGTGTGTACAAAGGTCCTTTTACTCAAGTACTTCTTGGACACAATATGTTTCACTCATTCTGATGAAATGTACTGATAGTTCTCTCCTGCAGAGTAATACTATTGTCAATGTGCTCATCTGGAAAGTATAGGCTATAGAAGTGCACATTGGATTTACTCCATGAATGTAAGAATTATGACTTTGGTCTGGATAAAACAGAAATGCTACAGATCACTCTTTCCTCAAATAGTGGATGAAAGTTAGTTTAAGAAGTACGTGTCCTAACAACAGCGATACTAGTATTGATGAGTGATTCCTGATGTTTTACACACTGTGACGGGCCGAGAGAGGAGTTGTGAAATCAAAGGCAGATTAGAAACGACTGAGTTATATTGTTGTGGAACACTCTCCTTATATACAAAACCTCAAGGCAACAGGACATGACAAGTTCACAAGACAGACAAAATCACAGAGGAAAAACCAGACTTGAATTTTCATGTTCGTTTTAGTGCGAGGGAAGAGCGAAGATACAACCATAATATATACAAAAGGAATTATGTACAATTGTGTGAAACACGGTTGGTACATGGCTCCCCCCCTAAAAATGACATACTGTACATGTTAAATAGGGCGCCCTGATCTAGAAAGGCGAACTGTAGGCGGGTCATCTGGCAGAAGATAAGCAGGTTTTAGACGATCAATGGAGACCCAGTCTTCTTTGCCCCGAATGTTTAGGAGGAATGCTTTTGGACTGCGTCGGATCACAAGGTAAGGTCCCGTGTAAGGGGGCATTAACGGTGGCTTGCTGGTGTCGTTGCGCAGGAAGACGTGCGTTGCAGAGTGCAAGTCCGTTGGTATGTGATGCTTCGCTGGGGGCTTGTAAGTCTGGCAGCACGGAGTAAATTTTCCCACGACGTGACGTATGCGCTGGAAATCGTCGGAGGAGGTTGTGGAAGGAAAAAACTCGGCAGGGACGACCAACGGGTCGCCATACACCATTTCGGCTGCCGAGACGTCGAGGGCGTCTTTAGGAGTGGTCCTTAGTCCAAGGAGGACCCAGGGAAGCTGAGTAAACCAGTTCCAATCCTTGCAGCGGGACATCAAAGCTGCTTTGAGGGTGCGATAAAAACGTTCAACCATTCCATTGGCAGCGGGGTTGTAGGCCGTTGTGTGATGTAGGGTGATGCCCAGGAGATTCGCTAATGACGTCCATAATTGAGAGGTGAAAGTGGTTCCCCTGTCAGAAGTAATATGCTCAGGGATACCGAATCTTGAAATCCATCCAGAGAGTAAGGCAGATGTACATGAGGCGGACGTTGCAGTTTCCATGGGAATGGCTTCAGGCCAACGAGTGGAGCGGTCGATGACGGTAAACAGGTAACGATGTCCTTGTGATGTGGGTAGGGGGCCTACAACGTCGACGTGAATGTGTGCGAAACGATGCTGAGGTTGAGGAAAGGTGCCCACTCCTGAATCCGTGTGTCGATGTACCTTGGAAGTTTGGCAAGAAGTACAGGCACGGACCCAATCCTTAGCATCCTTAGAAATGCCGTGCCAAATGAACTTTGCCTTCAGCAGCTGTGCAGTAGAACGGCACGAGGGATGTGAAAGGCCGTGGATGAAATCAAACACCTGTCGGCGCATGGGAGCAGGAATCCAAGGTCGCGGTCTACCAGTACTGATGTCACAGAGGAGGGTGGTGTTGGAGTTTTCGAGGGGAAAATCCTCCCAACGGAGGGACGTGCAGGATGTCCTACAAGCTTGATACTCTGGATCCTGTCGTTGGGCTTCAGCTAGGGCGTTGTAATCCAATCCCAGTTGAACGGCAGCCAACGTGTTTCTTGACAGGGCATCGGCAACGGGATTCATTTTCCCAGGGACGTATTGGAGGGTGCAATTTTATTCAGCCACGGCGGAGAGATGTCGGCGTTGACGGGCGGACCAGGCGTCAGACTGTCGAGTGAAGGCGTGCACCAGAAGCATGTGGTCTGTGCGAATGACGAAGGGCGTCCCTTCTAAGAAATGGCGAAAGTGACGGACAGCCAGGTGCACCGCCAGCAATTCTCGATCGAAGGTAGAATAACCCGATTCTGCCTTGGACAGTTTTCTGCTGAAGAAGGCCAATGGGCGGGGCGAGTCTTTGACCACCTGCTCGAGTACTGCACCAATAGCGACGTCGCTGGCATCGGTGGAGAGAAGGAGAGGGGCGTGTGGGATACGAAAAGTGAGAGCCGCAGCAGTTGATAAGGCCTTCTTTGCATTGCAGAAGGCCGCTTCTTGAAGGGGACCCCACTTCAAGTCCTTTGGCTTGCCCTTGAGGGAGGCGTAGAGGGGAGCAAGAGTGGCGGCAATGGCTGGCAGAAAACGGTGATAATAGTTGATCATGCCCAAGAATTCCTGCAGAGCTTTGACGGTCGAGGGCGTGGGGAAATTCTGAACGGCTGCTACCTTCTCAGGGAGGGGATGGACTCCTTCAGGAGTGATACGGTGCCCTAAGAACGACACTTCGTTGGCGCCAAAGGTACACTTGTCGTACCGGACTACAAGGCCGTTTTGTTGCAGGCGGTCGAGCACGATGCGCAGGTGACGGAGGTGTTCCTCTTTTGAGGAGGAGAACACAAGTTTGTCGTCCACATAACATACACAGAAAGGGAGGTCCCCTAAGATGCCATCCATGAGACGTTGAAACGTTGCCCCAGCATTACGAAGGCCAAAACAGGAGTAATTGAAGGTGTATGTGCCAAACGGAGTGGTGATGGCGGTTTTGGGGATGTCTTCTGGGTTCATAGGCACCTGATAATACCCCTTCAGGAGGTCGAGCGTAGAGAAAACCTTCGCTTTGTGCAGGTAGGAGGTTACATCGGCAATGTTTGGGAGGGGGTAGTGATCCGGTTCTGTTTGCATGTTCAGGCGCCTGTAATCCCCGCACGGACGGAGGGAGCCGTCTTTCTTCAGAACGATGTGTAAGGGTGACGACCATGGGCTGGAGGCCTTTTGGCAAAGGCCCATTTTCTCCATTTCAGCGAACGTCTGTTTGGCGGCTGCCAATCCTCCCGGTGCCAGACGTCTGAATTTTGCGAAGACTGGGGGTCCCGTCGTCTTGATATGGTGATAAATACCGTGCTTAGCAGGAACCGTGGGCGTTTGGCGAAGTTCTGGACGGAAAACTTCCGGGTACGACGTGAGGAGGTGGGCGTAGGCATCCGTGGGTGCACTGATGTGGAGAACGAGGTTAGAGGGGGTGGGTTGAAGAGGTGTCGACAAGTACGAGTCCGCATTGACCAATCGTCGGTGGGCGACATCGACCAGAAGGTGGAAATGAGAGAGGAAATCCGCACCGAGGATTAGCATTGTGACGTCAGCAACGAGAAACTTCCAATTGAATTTACCGTTTCCGAACGATAATGTGAGGCTCTCGTAACCGTATGTGGGTATCGCAGATCCGTTGGCAGCTACCAAGCGGACGTTGTGCCTTGAAGAGTTTCCCTGGCAAAAGAGAACGACAAGCACCCATGTCTACCAAAAATCACACGCCCGTTCCTGCATCCTGTAAAAAGAAAAGATTAGAAACATGGGAGGCCACCGCCACAAGCGATGGCCTACTTACACGTTTTTTGGCCACTGACAATCTTTGGCACATTTCTTCGCGGTTGCCCTGAATCTGAAGTGGTAGTAGCAAAACTGCGGTGGATGGGAGGTAGTAAGTGGCTGTAGAAGTCGTTCGTTGGGGCGCGAGCGATTGGTGGGTGGTGGGCGGCTTTGTCGCCGCTTTGGCACGTCACGGGGTAGGCGTGTATGTCCTACGGCATTCATGTCAGCTTCGGTTGACGTTGAATAGGCATCCTCGTCGTCAGGGGTGGAGGCGTTGATGGAGGTCTTGAAGTGGCTGTCCATAAGGGCGTCGGCTTTGGTCATCAAGTCCTTTATGGGTAAACTATCAACATCGGGTATGGCAGCGCGCACAGGTTCAGGTAAACGGCGTATCCAAAGGGCACGGAGTAGGTTCACCTCATGAGGAGAGCCGTCTGCGGCAGGTTGAAGGCGAGCGATACTGGTCATTTCCCTGAGGGCAAGCGAAGCCCTTTGGTCCCCCAACGGTTGTTGCGAGAGCTGAAAAGGCTTTGCTATACGGGCGGCTGGCGACGGCGAGTACTGTTGCAGAAGGTATGATTTGAGGTCGTCATACGCTATTGGGGTGTCTCCTTGTTCACAAAGCCAGTCGGATATTTCTGGGAAGGTGTCCTCGGGTATCGCCGCGAGAACGTAATCCGCTTTGTTGGTTGAGCGAGTCACGCCCCTGATACGAAACTGGACTTCTGCGTGCTGAAACCAAGCAAACACCTCTCCACTGGCAAATGATGAAAGTTTGAATGGAGCGGCCGTAGCGCCAACTGCCGTAAAGTCCGTCATAGTACCAACGGTGGAGGGGCGAGGGGGTGGGGGTGGAAGGCGGTGAAAGCGAGTCGACTTCCAGGGTCACCAATGT
>NC_090737.1:86330044-86332544 GCF_036898095.1 Palaemon carinicauda | reverse complement strand
AAGACTTTGATACCATTTTATACAGTTGTTAGAAAAATTATGTAAGACTTTGATACCATTTTATGCAGTTGTTAGAAAAATTATGTAAGACTTTGATACCATTTTATGCAGTTAGAAAAATTATGTGGGACTTTGATACCATTTTATGCAGTTAGAAAAATTATGTAAGACTTTGATACCATTTTATGCAGTTGTCAGAAAAATTATGTAAGACTTTGATACCATTTTATGCAGTTAGAAAAATTGTGAGGCTTTGATACCATTTTATGCAGTTGTTAGAAAAATTATGTAAGACTTTGATACCATTTTATGCAGTTAGAAAAATTACGAAAGACTTGGATACCATTTTATGCAGTTAGAAAAATTACGGAAGACTTTGATACCATTTTATGCAGTTAGAAATATTACGAAAGACTTTGATACCATTTTATACAGGTAGAAAAATTATGTAAGACTTTGATACCATTTTATGCAGTTGTTAGAAAAATTATGTAAGACTTTGATACCATTTTATGCAGTTAGAAAAATTATGTGAGACTTTGATACCATTTTATGCAGTTGTTAGAAAAATCATGTAAGACTTTGATACCATTTTATGCAGTTAGAAAAATTACGAAAGACTTTGATACCATTTTATGCAGTTAGAAAAATTATGGAAGACTTTGATACCATTTTATGCAGTTAGAAATATTACGAAAGACTTTGATACCATTTTATACAGTTGTTAGAAAAATTATGTAAGACTTTGATACCATTTTATGCAGTTGTTAGAAAAATTATGTAAGACTTTGATACCATTTTATGCAGTTAGAAAAATTGTGAGAATTTGATACCATTTTATGCAGTTAGAAAAATTATGTAAGACTTTGATACCATTTTATGCAGTTGTTAGAAAAATTATGTAAGACTTTGATACCATTTTATGCTGTTAGAAAAATTATGTAAGACTTTGATACCATTTTATGCAGTTAGAAAAATTATGTAAGACTTTGATACCATTTTATGCAGTTAGAAAAATTATGTAAGACTTTGATACCATTTTATGCAGTTAGAAAAATTATGTAAGACTTGATACCATTTTATGCAGTTAGAAAAATTATGTGAGACTTTGATACCATTTTATGCAGTTGTTAGAAAAATTATGTAAGACTTTGATACAATTTTATGCAGTTAGAAAAATTATGTAAGACTTTGATACCATTTTATGCAGTTAGAAAAATTACGAAAGACTTTGATACCATTTTATGCAGTTAGAAAAATTATGTAAGACTTTGATACCATTTTATGCAGTTAGAAATATTACGAAAGACTTTGATACCATTTTATACAGTTGTTAGAAAAATTATGTAAGACTTTGATACCATTTTATGCAGTTGTTAGAAAAATTATGTAAGACTTTGATACCATTTTATGCAGTTAGAAAAATTACGAAAGACTTTGATATCATTTTATGCAGTTAGAAAAATTATGTGGGACTTTGATACCATTTTATGCAGTTAGAAAAATTATGTAAGACTTTGATACCATTTTATGCAGTTGTTAGAAAAATTATATAAGACTTTGATACCATTTTATGCAGTTAGAAAAATTACGAAAGACTCTGATACCATTTTATGCAGTTAGAAAAATTATGTGGGACTTTGATACCATTTTATGCAGTTAGAAAAATTATGTAAGACTTTGATACCATTTTATGCAGTTGTTAGAAAAATTATGTAAGACTTTGATTCCATTTTATGCAGTTAGAAAAATTATGTGAGACTTTGATACCATTTTATGCAGTTGTTAGAAAAATTATGTAAGACTTTGATACCATTTTATGCAGTTAGAAAAATTACGAAAGACTTTGATACCATTTTATGCAGTTAGAAAAATTATGGAAGACTTTGATACCATTTTATGCAGTTAGAAATATTACGAAAGACTTTGATACCATTTTATACAGTTGTTAGAAAAATTATGTAAGACTTTGATACCATTTTATGCAGTTGTTAGAAAAATTATGTAAGACTTTGATACCATTTTATGCAGTTAGAAAAATTACGAAAGACTTTGATACCATTTTATGCAGTTAGAAAAATTGTGAGAATTTGATACCATTTTATCCAGTTAGAAAAATTATGTAAGACTTTGATACCATTTTATGCAGTTGTTAGAAAAATTATGTAAGACTTTGATACCATTTTATGCTGTTAGAAAAATTATGTAAGACTTTGATACCATTTTATGCAGTTAGAAAAATTATGTAAGACTTTGATACCATTTTATGCAGTTAGAAAAATTATGTAAGACTTTGATACCATTTTATGCAGTTAGAAAAATTATGTAAGACTTGATACCATTTTATGCAGTTAGAAAAATTATGTGAGACTTTGATACCATTTTATGCAGTTGTTAGAAAAATTATGTAAGACTTTGATACAATTTTATGCAGTTAGAAAAATTATGTAAGACTTTGATACCATTTTATGCAGTTAGAAAAAATTACGAAAGACTTTGA
>NC_090737.1:86285044-86322544 GCF_036898095.1 Palaemon carinicauda | reverse complement strand
AGCGGTTTTAAATAGTTTTCAGTCTGCATCTCAAATTAATTTTTACGAATACCTTAACAGTGGGATCCAAGTTTAAATTTAAGGATTCTCTCCCAGATCTAATGCATTCTTCAGTAGTTTATATGTTTACTTGTCAGATTTTATCATGTACTCTCGGAAATTATGTAGATTCCACAAAGACTACAAAAAGTTCGCATAGATGCTCATCGGAGTGTTAACCATAGGACTTCAAAGAACCCAAATGTGTGTTAACTACAGTAGCACTCTAATAAATGGGGATACCATTTATTAGTGTGCTACTGTAGTTAACATACATTTGGGTTCTCTTCAAATGTTATCTTGGTATGTTACATCTTCAAGTAAAGTCTAAGTAAGTTAACTTTAAAATAGTTTATTCTTTAAGAACAGGGTTAACATCTCCATCACAGGAGTATAGCTGGTTTGGTCGGATGACCATTCCGTATAACATCGTAGAGTAAACTAATACAAATATCCATATTCATGTTAAAGTTATTTCAGCACTTAATGATTTATGTAAACACCACATTAATACCGGAAGATACTCTGTTCCGTTCACACAGACAACCTTTCTCACGGACTGGGTTGGTGTTTCCTCTTCATGAAAAATGTTACATTGCTGAGGTTTGGTATTCGCATCCTGCTATGATATGACTACAGCACTTCTCACACTCGCTTCTACTTCCACAGTGACCTATTAGGTCATGGGTTTTAAACATGTAATATATAATTATTACAGATGTGGGTTCAATAGTAAGGAGTTATCGACCATCGGAGAACATGCATATAGATTCAAAACTAGTATTCATGTAAGAATTTCAAAGATATTGCATAAGTGCCAAACAACTCCTCTATGCTAGTTAAACTCTATTAATAATTGAACAAGCACCTAAAGTGAATAACCAAATATCCTCTGTCACCTTGCACATCGCTTAAAGGCCACTTCACATGACCATTTTTCTTTCTGACAGGCAGGCAGTCGTTTAAGCGGCGTCTAGCTTTCTTACATGTATTCAAATGCAACTTCACACGGCCCATCAGGCGGACGGCGGCCCTCGGTCGTCAGCCATCCGAGTCGGCTAGGGCTCTTTCTAAGAAACCTCAGCTGGTTTGACCAATGGGTGGATGATGGTTCATGTGAATAAGGACCCGTATCGTACCCGTTCGTTTCGTGGCCTACAACCCAGGCTTTTCCTCATAGTCACAAAGTAGTTAATTGTTGCCACCATGAATCAGAGGTTAATTGAACTTGTTCGAGGGTATGAGGAGATGTTTGACATGGCAAATTAGTGGTATAGCAATAATTTATGTAAAAATAACATATGAAACGTGGTTGGAGAGGCACTGAATAAAACAGGGGAGTATCAAGATTTTAGTATTCTTGGAATGGTGCAGAAAGTATAATGAAGTTGCATAACTTTTTATATCAACACGGTTATCAACCAACATCTTGGTGTCAAAATTATTGTAATTTACTCAATCCTCACGTGAAAGTCTAAAATCTAAATATACAATGAAAACCGCACGCGATTAAACGGATAGGGACGCCTCGTGTGAATGTACAGCATTACAACACCAGTTAGCCACTGCCCAGCCTGTCGTACAGAAAACGGGTCGTGTGAATCAGCCTTTAGCTGGCAACTTGAAATTTTCTTCTTGATGCTTCACTTCGGCTGATCACTACTACAGATTTTGTCGTTTAGTTCAGATAGGATGATCTCCTCAGACAACTTTACTTTAATATGTATGTTAGCTGTAGGATACCCTTTTTTCACTTTTTTCGCTTTTTTTTAGAATTTAAATTGATTGATTTTTAGAAATAAATATTCACCAAAAATTAAAATCTCGATTTAGGGACAAAACCTTCTGTGTATTTGTAGGTATTATGTCACTCGATAGCCTAAAACATCTAAGAATTATGTTACTTAAGGCATAAGAGCAGGACAAGCAAAGAAATACACCCCTCTCCCGAAAAAAAAAAAAACGAGAAAAAGCGATTTTTTTTTTCTGATGACACAGGGAGATGGGAGATAATCTCATAGTCACCCCTGAACTAATTTTCTTTTATGAAACTGATATTAGAAAACGACTTTGACCAATTTCTGGGAGGTAAACTATAAAAATGACACAATTACTAATGTTATTTCTTATTTTTACTATGAACATAAGGGGGGCGTTGACGACCATGGGGGCATTATAGAAGCTGGAGATGAATTCTACACGTATCACGGCCTTCTGATAGGCAAAAGGAAGACTTTTTAGCAAAGAAAAAAAATTGGCAAAAATCAGCCCTCCAAGGTGGAGCCTATAAGTATATATAATCTATAATATATATATATATATATATATATATATATATATATATATATATATATATATATATATATATTATATATATATATATGTGTGTGTGTGTGTGTGTATATATATATATGTGTATATATATATATATATATATATATATATATATATATAATATATATATGTATATATGTATATATGTATATATATATATATATATATGTATATATATATGTATATATATATATATATATATATATATATATGTATATATATATGTATATATATATATATATATATATGTATATATATATATATATATATATATATATATATGTATATATATATGTATATATATATATATATATATATATATATATGTATATATGTATATATATATATATATATATATATATATATATATATATATATATATGTATATATGTATATATGTATATATATATATATATATATATATATATATATATATATATATATGTATATATGTATATATATATATATATATATATATATATATATATATATATGTATATGTATATATATATATATATATATATATATATATATATGTATATATGTATATATATATATATATAATATATATAGGTATATATAGGTATATATATATATATATATATAATATATATAGGTATATATAGGTATATATATATATATATATATATATATATATATAGGTATATATATATAGGTATATATATATATATATATATATATATAGGTATATATATATAGGTATATATATATATATAGAGATATATATAGATATATAGAGATATATAGAGATATATATAGATATATATATATATAATATATATAGGTGTGTATATATATATATATATATATATATATATATATATATATATATATATATATATATAATGTGTGTGTGTTTTAGATAGTCTGGCATAGAAGCCAATAGAGGCTTTCCCTCATAATTTTCTTTGTATCTAATAGAAAGTTTTCTCTAAATGAGAAAATAATTTTTGATAAGTAGGTCTGTATAAATATTTTAAATGTTTAAAAGCCGCTCATGAATGGCAGAGGTAAGGAAGGGGCAGTGACATTGCCCTAGCAAGAAGGATAATGGCACTAGAGACTGACCAAGTCCCCTCTCCACCCAAGCTAGGACCAAGGAGGGCCAGGCAATGGCTGCTGATGACTCGGCAGATAAACATGAAGGCTTCTCCAAACCTCCCCCCCCCCATCCTTAGCTCACAAGGATGGTAAGATTGCAGCGACCAAAGAAACTGACGAGTTTGAGCAGGACTCGAACCCCAGTCTAGCCTTCACCAGTCAGGAACATTATCACATCAACCACAACCCTATTTTAGCAAATATTTTTTAATCTAGAAAATATCAGTTGCTGCATCGAGTACTTTATACAAAATTCATGATACACGGATAATTCATTTTGAGAAGCCATTTTCCTTTAGACTACTCATTTGGTAGATAATAAAATGACAAGCTATAGTAAATATTCTTAATTAATAGACGAGAATTACTTTTATTTTTCTTTCCCCTTTAATTAGATAACCTTTTATCTGATGTTTTACTTATTCATCCTTCAGTACTGTACTTTTTCCCTTGATATGTACGATTTTGTGGAATTTCTATTATCAAGATGTCTTTTATTTTCAGTCCTTGGCCCCATTTTCCTTGGTAGCTGGAGTAGTTCAGTTTGCTGGATTAGTAATCATCATCTATTATTGTGCGAGATCAGTGTCAAAGGGCGCGGAAAAGGTTCCTGCCTTTAATAGCTGGACGACAATGCCCCTGTATTTAGCATCGACCATCTATGCCTTTGAAGGGATAGGTCTGGTAAGTTGTTTTCTGCGGTTAGGGTTGCATTTGGGGTACCCCAAATGTAACATTTGCTATCTTTTAGATAGTTCATATTGATTATTAAATAAGAGCTTGGTCCATTTATTCAAATGTCTTTGTTATTGAACAATGACCACGGTCAATCTGAAATGAACATAAAACATATTAAGAATGAATGATGAACAATGTATATAACTCAAATGAACATAAAACATATTAAGAATAAATGATGAACAATGTATATAACTCAATGTTTATAACCCTCTAATTATAGGTAAATTGATTTACCATTTTACTTGAATATTAATAATTTTTATGTATTTTATAAAGGACAAAACGTTTTCTCTTAACTTTGCTTTGACAAAATTTCAGTAGGATATACAATAATTAGATTTTTGATACCACAAAATTACATTAGTTTTGGAATTTACTGCAGTTGTTGTTGGACTAAGAAAAACTAAAATCTGTATGAGATATCTATAGTTACTTATCCAAATGCTAGGATTCAAGTTCTAATCAGATTTCAACCATGGTAACTTCACTACTAGACTATTTAGGGACTAATTAACTTTTTGGGGTAAAATATTATTCAGTCTTCACCTATTGAAATATATCAATTGCAGGTCTTGCCTTTGGAAAGCCAGATGAAAAATCCAGAACACCTGCTGGGATACACTGGAGTCTTGTCCACATCTACATTCCTCGTTATTTGTCTGTATGCAACAATTGGGTTTTATGGATATTTAAGTTACGGCAACAGTGTCTTGGGATCAATTTCTTTAAATCTTCCACAAGATGAAGGGTAAGGTGTTACAACAGTTTCATGTGTTTACTGGTGCATGTTTAATAATTATAATTTTAACTATGTTCTTTAATCATTCCCATCTTGCATATCTTTGATATATTAGTAACATATTTATTGTTTGGCCTCTCAACTTGCTAAATAAAGAGGCCATTATTTAGGAAATTTGTTAACTGATAGTAATTTTTGTTTTCCTTGTTTATGACTTTGATTAAATTTTTGTGGTTCTTAGAACAGTTTGTTGAATATTATGGATGTAATTTATCAAAAATATATATGGCTAATTTGAATATGAAAAACACGTCTAAATGTGCAAAATTTATCATTAATCGAATGCCAAGTAACAAACTACCAATTAGCTACGATGGTGAAGATGGGTTGATTTCAATTCTAAGTACAAAACACCTGAATTCGAAAGGTATAAGTACAGAAGAATTGTCATCGGCTTTTATCTTTCTTCGTGGCCAAGTGGTTTAGTCACTGTCTATACAAGCTTGCCCACCAGGGTTCGATTCCCGGCCGGACACAAGCTCTTGTCTTTGTGTGATTTCGCCTGGGGCTTTGATCCCGAGGTCGTTAAGAGAATCCAGACATTAATGTATCAAAAATATATATGGCTTATTTGGATATGAAAAACACGTCTAAATGTGCAAAATTTATCATTAATCGAATGCCAAGTAACAAACTCCAATTAGCTACGATGGTGAAGATGGGTTGATTTCAATTTTAGTACAAAACACCGGAATTCGACAGGTATAAGTACAGAAGAATTGTCATTGACTTTTATCATTCTTTGTGGCCAAGTGGTTTAGTCACTGTCTATACAAGCTTGCCTACCAGGGTTCAATTCCCGGCCGGACACAAGCTCTTGTCTTTGTGTGATTTCGCCTGGGGCTTTGATCCCGAGGTCGTTAAGAGAATCCAGACATTAATGTATCAAAAATATATATGGTTTATTTGAATATGAAAAACACTTCTAAATGTGCAAAATTTATCATATATATATATATATATATATATATATATATATATATATATATATATATATATATATATATATATATATATACACGAGGTCCATTCAAAAAGTATTTGACCTTGGTCCATAAAGAAAAAAAATTGTACATTTGAAATTTGTTTATCCAATCACCTTCAAAGTACTCCCCTCGGGAGTGTGTACACTTTTCTCACCGGTGCTGCCACTCCTGGTAACATCTCTGGAATGTTGACATTGGGATGCTGTAAAGCTCTGCTGTCTTTTTCTCATAATTTCCTCTCTCGAATCAAAATGCTTCCCTCTCAGGGTTGTTTTCAGTTTAAGGAACAGCCAGAAGTCACAAGGTGCCATGTCTGGAGAGTAGGGAAGATGCCTAACAAGTGAAGTGTTGTTTTTGGCCAGATAAGCTTGGATCAAGTGGGCAGAATGAGCAGGTGTATTGTCATGGTGCAGTTTCCAGTTTCGCGCTGCCCACATTTCTGGTCGTTTTCGTCGTACAGCATCTCGAAGGCGTCGCATAACCTCCAGATAATACTTATTAATTGTTTGTCCTGCTGGTGCGTATTCTTGATGCAGAATACCATTGGAGTCAAAAAATGTCAACATTACCTTGACATTACTGCGAACCTGTCGTGCTTTTTTGGGTCTTGGTAATGTTTGATGCTGCTTTCATTATGAAGACTGAAATTTTGTTTCTGGGTCCTATCCGTACACCCATGTCTTATCACCAGTGATGATAGTCTTTATGAAGTCAGAGTCACTGTTAGCACAGTCAAGCAGGTCTTGCGCAATTTCCAGGCGGAGTTGTTTCTGTTGTTCCACCAGCAACTTGGGAACGAATTTAGCAGACACTCGTCGCATGGCCAAATCTTCCGTTAAAATTGTATGAACTGATCCTGTGCTTATTCCTGCTACTTCAGTAATATCGTTAATGGTTATAAGACAGTCGTCCTCCACTATTCGACGAACATTTTCAACAATGTCTTAGTTTCTGCTGGTAGATGGCCTGCCTGACCATGGCTTGCTCTCAATTGAGGTTTGTCCTTGCTCGAAGCGATTATACCACTCCTTTATCTGTGTTATTCCCATGGTTTCATCGCTAAAGGCTTGCTAAATCTTCTGGATAGTTTCCACTTGTGTATCACCAAGCTTGTAGCAGAACTTAATGCAGTAGCGCTGCTCGATGCGCTCAGACATGTTGTGCCAGGATGATAATCCGACGAGCTTGTGCTGGACGTCTGCACAATAGCCCTCACAGGCGGGTACTGCCACACACACTAGAGCTTTTAAAATTTACACGCATGCCCAGTAAGAGTGCTGTCAACTCCCATAAAACTAATTTGCTGATTGGTGAATTATTTGTCCTTTTATGAACCAAGGTCGGATACTGTATATATATATTTATGTGTGCGTATATATATATATATATATATATATATATATATATATATATATATATATATATATATACATACACACATTTATTTCTATATTTTATGCTTCCTTGTACAGTTTATAACCTTTACAGGAAAGTATAGAATTGTATCCTAATATGCATATTTGTTTTCTCCTGTAGCTTAGTGAAAAGGTGGAAATTTCCTTAACTGATCTATCATCTTTCTCCATCAGGCTGGCTCAGGCAGTCAAGATAACTATGGCCATTTCCATATATCTGACTTACCCATTACAAGTCTACGTTGTCTTCGACATGCTTCAACCATTAATAAACAGCAAGTTTTCAACAAACGTTTCCAGAATTGTGGCAGACTACTCCTCTAGGACCTGCATAGTTTTATTAACTTGTAAGTAAACCACGTAGTGTTGAAATAATAGTAAAGTTAAACATATTAGGTGGGAATCTGTCAAAAAGATGTAACTGCTTAATGCTAATTTTCCCTTTGAATTTATTAAAAACCAATTGCAATTAGTATATAGTGTTATTATTATTATTATTATTATTATTATTATTATTATTATTATTATCATTATTATTATTATTATTTGCTAAGCTAAAACCCCAGTTGGAAAAGCAAGATGCTATAAGCCCAGGGGCCCCAACAGGGAGAATAGCCCAATGAGGAAAGGAAACAAGGAAAAATAAAATATTTTAAGAACAGTAACATTTAAATATTTCACATATAAACTATGAAAACTTTAACAAAACAAGAGAAAGGGAAATGAGATAGTGTGCCCGAGTGTACCCTCAAGCAGTATTTCTTAGTGTTTTTCTATTTGGTAATAAACTTTGCCCCACCCTATTAGCTTTTATGGTTTCCTTTTCAGGGTTGTATATTTTCACTGGGGTTAGGTAATGTAGACCACTAATTTCGGGAAACGCACAGTCAAGGTGTCATGGTATCAGGCGAATTCTCAATCCCACCTTGCCAACTGACGCTTGTAACCCAAATAAGTCTTTATATGATTTTCTCGTATCACTACTACAGTACACTAGTACATAATGGTCGTAATCTGTGCTATGAGGTCATAAACACTTTTAATCCCATCTATTCTCTATCTTAACTTTTATTGCCTTAAAGCTGACCACATCTTTTTCAGTATAGACCACCAGACACAATAGCGATCAGTTATGAGTGTTTAGTTTTGCTCTAGGTACCATACTGTACTGCTGTACTCTTATTAGAGGTAGTAATGTCATTTATAGTAATATGCACTTCAGTACAGTGATAGAAACTACGGGAAGGAATGTAGCGAGTTATTTATGTTAAGAATAGTAAGTTGATGAGGGGTGATGAGGCGACTGACCCCAAGAAACTATAATTATTTTGGTTTTTCGCATTTTGCTGTAGTTTACTAACCCTGGGACGCAGAGGATGTTCTTGATATCAATGAAAAGTAAATTTATTCAGTTATCTTGCAACATATATATATATATATATATATATATATATATATATATATATATATATATATTTTATATGTATATATATAATTTCTACCTCTTGGTAGTTTTTGCCTAAGGAGTCTAGTACGATGCCTCAAAATAGGACTTGAGGCTTGGGTGTTCACGTTTAGTTTATAACCTTAAAACCTTGTTCCAAACTAACACCACTTCCTTATAATCTTATGTGAAGTACTGCCATATGTACAGTACTATCACTACAGTACAACTTAATTAGCCATGGTGAGATGACATATCACTCCTAGACTGTTTCTTCCTTCATGACAGTTGTTACCAGATCTGGCATATTTTATGTTTTTGGCATAATCTGAAGGGGAATACATAGGTTAGCATAATATCTGGCATAATCTTAAATTTAGCATAAATTTGGCATAATTTTGGTCTATATGGTATAATTACAGAATAACTGAAGAAAGTTGAGATAAATATTAGCAAAATGGGAAAACGGTAGTAAATAAAATTCACGAAAAATGGGTGTCTCAAAAATTTCGATGTGTGTGTGATTAAGGATTGCAACTGTTCACTACATGTATCGACAGCTGCTATGAAAATGTCCTGAACATCAAACAGCTAGTGCCAATCCGCTAAGTCGCCAATGCCGTCTCAGCGTCTCGCACTACTAGTTGTCGTTCTTCCAAGTCGAATATTGTATTCTCGGCTGTTTCATCAAGCCATCAGCTTTGAAAGACCCCATGTAACAGTTTATTAAAATTGACCCTAAAGATCCACGTAACCATCTAACTGTAGTGCAGATTTATCGTGGTGTAAAATTTGCTGTGTTGTATCGTGAATTTTTCTCCGACTCATTGAAATAATGATTCTAGGCCCGATGGAATGGGCCGATGATAAGACCTTGAAGAGGTTTGCTTTCCAAAACTATTCAGGAGTTTCAATAAAATATGATCACAATTTTAAGTTTATTACAAAAATAATCATTTGATAAAGAAAAAACACACAATAACAATTCAGGCAAATTGAAAGTTAGATCTGTCACCCTTAGGGGGTTTGCAACATGTGCTCATGAAACAGAGTCCACGTTGGACTAAATAAGACGATAGTTTCGAGAATATAATAATGAATCTAAGGTGAATCCCATACCAATGCCTACAGGCATTATTTGAGGCATAAAACAAATCCCCAATCCCAGGGATGACAAATTTACAGAGCGATACAAATGTACATATTCACACTCACAAAAGGAACCGACCTGGTATCGCGGTAGATAGGAGCCGGAGAAAGAGAGACTCGCAAACTCAAAGAGGTACTCTTAGTTGGATGGATCTTTAGGCAGGAATGAATGAGCGCCATTCCGGACAGTTCTGAGGAAAACTACTGTCTCCCACGCTAACTAAAGTGTCCTTGTGAGATGCGCGGGAACTCTTACTTTATTTATTCAATAAGGGGTTTGATAGAGTTTCTTTATCGACCACAAGACAGAGAAAGTCAGTCTTACGTCAGATCAAAGGGTAGACTCAATACTTCGGCTGAAGGCCATAATTTGCCAGAATCCAACAAACTAGAGAGTCCTTGGCTCTAAACATATACATCGATATTTTTGCCGTGGTAAACCAATACAATATCATTTTCGTAATTTGTAAATAATAAAAACTTCGTTTCTCTGACACCCGCTCCTTCCCCACCAGGTTATTGAAGTTTACACCACAATACTGTCATGTATTGGACAGCACTCATTCATAGAAACGCCGCGAGATCTTCCAGTCTTACCCTAATTTAACGCAACGTTTGTGGAGTTAAATGGCGGGGATTTCGAATGATCAGTTCGAAACTCCCGACATCCTCCACACCCGAAATAAAGGGGCGGTGAAACGTCGGACAATTAGGCGAGACTGAACTCGGGGGAGGAGTAACCACTCCAAGACTCGGTTAGGCTCGTTGCGTAGCGCTCCACAACGACTCTAACGGAGTACACACACAATATACATCAATAGAAATATTACCCCGGGGCAATCAACTCTTAAAAGTGTACACACTGAATGGCAATGCATATAAAAATGTACCCAGACATATAATACATACATGAATCAATCAATAGAAAGGCAATAGGCAATGGGCCTGCAATATCATCTCAAGTAAGCAATAAGCAATGTATACATGCACAATCATAAATTGAATAATCATATATATATCCAATCATAAGGCAATCTGCCCTTAATCAAGCAATGGAATTACCCTTCCCACACGGCCACACCTTGGCAATTACTCTAGGGGAAAGGGGGGCCGCCTGGTTCTGTACAACGCTAGACCTGTATATACGAGAGGGGCCCTCCCATTCCCGTTCTCCTTACCCGATGCACTTCCAACCTCTGTGGATTCAAACTCACCTACACTTACTTCTTTCCACCCTCCCTACCTACCACAAGGAGGTATAGTCCCATTTTCTTTACTGTTTGCAGCCATGACTTATATATCTTCACTTTCTATGAGTTGTTTCATCAAATTTCGTTGCTTTGCAGCAGTCTATCTCGATGGGCGTGCGGAACGTCCTTGTCCGCCCGATGTCTCTGATTCTACGACACTTTCACTACTCTCACTTACTGTATTGGGATCACTATTTTCGTCACCACCTAAGACCTCTGTGGCTGGTTGTCGAGATGTCGTAGCCTGAACCATCTCCTGGCTGTCCCCAGACGTCCCAACGGTCCCTGGCAGTCCTACTGGTAAACTGTACGCACCCTTGTCTTCAACGTCGCCATCGTCTTCTCCAACACCATCGTCATCAGAGGAGGCAATCTCCAGGGGAACCAGGTGGCTAACAGCTCGCAGGGACTCGACATCCTCGAACAACACCTTGGCTGAACGCACGACTCCGTCGTCGTCAGGATATGTCTCTACGACACGTAGCCCTTTTTTAATTGTCTTGCTTGACCAGCACGATGTCTCCAGGGTGCAGCTTGGAAGGTTCCCCAGATCGACAGTCGTGTCTGGCCCTCAGGGCATTCAAATACTCTTTCCTCCACCTTTCTCGGAAGGCTTTCAGAGTGTCTGTCAACTTCAAATAACGATCACGAAGCCTCCAGCAGGTGAAGTTCGCATTGAGGGGGTCGTCTGGCAAGATCGGTGCCATGAGGTTGATCATGTTTCCTCTCGCTAAATGGGAGGGGGTGAGGACCTCATCCTCGCACTTGTCGACGCTGTACATTAGAGGCCTGTTATTAACCACCGCCTCGGCCTCCTTCACTATGTTAGCACGTGGGTGTCCGGAAGGTACTTCTTCCCGAGGGCTATCTGGAGGGTACGTTTCGTCACTCCGATTAGGCACTCGAAAAACCCACCTTTCCAAGGTGCACGGGGGCTCTGAAAATGCCATTCGATTTCAGTTTTCCTCAGGAACTGCTGGACTTCATCCTCTTCATAAAGTCCCTGAAGGAGGTTGCTGGCAGTCTTGAACGTTTGATGATTATCGGATGTAATGAAAGACAGGGCACCGTGGGTAGCACAAAAACGACGCAAGGCTAAGACAAATTCCTCCGCTTCCAGGGAGGGGCAGAAATTGAGGTACACGGCCCTGCTGACCATGCAAGTCACGATCAGTATGTAGCCTGGCCACGTTTCAGTCCATATGGCCACTGTGTGGTCCACTCCGACTGCGGTAAAGGGTTTCGTCAGGTTGATCCTTTCCTTCAGTAGGGGGGGTGGTGGTGGCTGTCTCAACAGGGGCTGGAAGGCTAGCACGCATTCTGGAAACTGCCACATAATTTGCCTTGCAATGGAACGTAGGCCCGGCGACCAGCATTTCTGTCGAAAGATACCCATTAGTGTATTTACACCACAATGTAAATGCAAACAATGCAAATATCTTGGATAAGCCCTAACTAAGTGTCCCTTGGCTGGCAAAAGAATCAAATGTTTCATTTCCTCTACTTGGGACACACGTCCCCTTGTGCAAATCAACTTACATCTAACAATAGATTTAATTGTCTGACAAAATTAGTAACTTCACAAGGGGGTCTGACTCCACCCTCCAAGTAATTGGACAACAATACTGAACGGATGCCGTTTTAATTTAGCAAATCTCATGATTAACCTAGTAACTCTCAATAAGAATTGGAACTCTACTTCCCTCTGTAGAATTTCCCATATCTCTCCTGGGGAAACAGGTCCTATTTCTTCCCTCATTTCTTGCACCGCCGCCACTACGGTTCTTTCATTGGTTGGATCATCCTCTTTGTAAGGAACAGGCTCTCCCGTGGTCCTCAGGAACTCTGGACCATTCTGCCAAAGAGGGTTCTGTAGCAATTGTTGCGTTGTTGCTCCTCTGGACAGGACATCGGCAGTATTCTGTTTGCTTGGAACATAGCTGAGACTGAATTCACAAACCTGATGAAGAAAAATAATCTCCGCCACTCTGTTAGATATGAAGACATTCTTATTGTCCTTTGCATCAGGAGATGCTACCCATGCCAACGTGACCTTACTGTCGGTCCACATGACTATCTCTCGTGGTTCTATCAGCACTTTAAGTGTCTTGGCTAATCTGCAGCCTAACAACAATGCTAATAGTTCTAGCTTGGGGATTGTCAACTTGTTCATCCCCTTTGGAGAGATTCTCATTTTACTAGTGAGTAGGCTTACTTGATTGCAATTGTCCCTAGTATATGCTACTGCACCGTATGCCTTGCTGCTGGCATCGGTGAATACATGGAGCTCTAACTTTCTTGCCTACCACTCTTGGAAATGTGATGTTATTTACCGCTTTCAATTCACACAACAACTCACTCGCTTCTCTAGCTTTCTCTCTCCTTAACACGTCATTCCACCTACGTTATCCTCCCATAGTTGTTGGAGGAAAAGCTTTCCTCGAACAAATAATGGGCTTATCAAACCTAGAGGATCATAAATGGAGACCAACATGGAAAGTACCCTACGCTTCGTAGGTACCCATCCCTCCCGCAATTCACTGATTCTCTTACTCTCTTTCACACACAATTGATCGACGTCTCGGGCCCATCGCAGCCCAAGTACGTTCACATTCACCGGCTCACTCCACTGCTTCTCGCTATCGAAGACTAAGTTATTGGATGCCCACCCTTCTAAAGGCATACCAGCCCTTTCTAAGATCTTGTTGACAGATTCATGCTCCTGCCCCATGCTCTCTACATCCTCGAAAGTACTGAGATAATTATCTACGTAAAAGGACTTGGGCAAATCTGGCCTACCTTCCCTTTCGAATTGGCAATTCAAAACTTGTTGCAACAAAAACGGACTCGCTGTGATGCCGAACACCACGACTCCAAAGGCGAAGGTGAGCGCTCGACCTGCTACCTCGCGCCACAGAAATCGCGTTTATTTGGCATCACAGGGATCTAACAGTACACGGTGGTAGGCCTTGCTGATGTCGGCTAGCATGGCATATTCGTTCAATCTGAACCTTATAAGCAAATGATATGCTAATTCTACTAGATTGGGGCCAGATAAGAGGCACTCATTCAACGATTTATGACCTTTAGATTTTGCTGAGGCATTAAACGCGATTCTGAGGGGGGTCGTGCGGCTGTCTTTCTTAATTCCAAAATGTGGCATATAATACCCTTCAATCTTGGGTTCCTTTGTTTCTGATATAAAGCCTGCTTCTAGATACTTATTTATCACTCCCTGATACTGATCAAAATATTCCCTGTCCTTCCTAAATTTAGTTTGCAATGATTCTAACTGCGCTACAGCGTTTCGATAGTTCGTATCTGGCCTAGCATCCGACCCGAATGGTAGGCTAACCTGATATCCCTCAGGCTTCTTTACGACACTTTGCGACACCTTTCGCATGGCTTACGCTTCGCGAACAGTATATTGCTCTGATGGGGCGATGCCAACGCGGTTCATTTTTTTTCTTAGGGCCTCCCTGCATGGTTGTCCTTGAGGTTTTATATACTTTATCAAATTATTAAGATATCGCATTCGAAAATATACCGATATCTTAACAAAAAAAAAGCAATAACATCGTCAGGAACTTCAATACCAGACTGTTTTAATTCTAAATAAAGCTTTCTAAAACAATTTATTCCCTCCATGAGAACTTCCCCGTTTACAGCATTAAAAATCTCCCGCATTATTAACAACTGTGAAAAAAACTGACTAGAAGGTGCATGAAATTCCCCCCGATTAACACATGCTATCCAAGTATCATTTCTCAGCACTTCTTCAGTCTTATTTCCTAACTTAGGATATTTTACACAATTTTTTTTTACAATATATCCACCAATGTATTCAAGAGAGAGCTTCTTCCTCAATTACTCCCCCAATATCTTTCTTTAATTGCTCTCAAAAGGTCGTCTTCCTCGTCTGAAGCATTTTTCTCTAAATCAAAATCTAAATTTCTGAATATCTGCGTTGTTAGGCATATTTCTAACGCTAAGTCCCTTTCTTTCTTGATAGATTCATCGTCTTTGGCTGATTCATGAGATTTTTTAACAGTGGTGATATTACACTTTTCACTTAATACTTTAATTTCCTTTCCTAGTAACATTTTTATTAACCGAAATTTAAAGTTCACAGCCTAAGGATGATCATAGTGCCCATCCATTTGCCTTATATACACCCAAAGAAATGTTCAAGGCAATCTTTATTTAGTCTTTGTGTAAGTACCTAGTAACCTGGACTTCATGTCATCTTTGTAATCGCCTGGTTTAAAATGAATCGAGCAAACAGTAGCATTCACAACGTTAATTCTGTCTGCAGGCAACATGCATGTATCCACTGGTCTATGTATGGTTTTTCTTTTGGAAAGCGATGGTATTTTATGTTTGAGCTTTTAGTTTTATCATGTCTATTATAACAGCCAAATACTGCGCAGCTACTTGGCATTATTAGTGACGGAATGAATGAATGAATAAATTGATAATGGACACAGCGTTTCCTATTGTTTACGTTACCTCTATAGGTAGCTAACTAAGGCAACGGTCCTTTGTTTCGGTTACCCACGTGTGTGAGACGGGGAAGCTTGACGTCACAGTATGGGTGATTCACAGCTTAAGCTGCGCGTTGGCTGACCTGGTATATATAGACCTTGCTCTTGTCAACCCATCCACGTATTCCCTCAAATTCCCTTGGCCAATAAATGCCATATCCCATTGCTGTGTCTTAAAGGTCAAGCACGTAGGCTCGTCGGAAATAGAATAAGGACTGAAGGATTATATGAACAGATAATAGCTAATCTCTTGATAATTAAAGAGTTCCCTGATTTTCATATTTATTTATCGACATGCTTTTCGGCATAGATTCCCCCTTTGATGATGGGCCTGATCTTAGGCATTTCCTTATAGAATGGAGTAAAGCCAAAGAAGAATACTAACGTCCCCCTGTCAGAGAATCTGTTAGGATATGCCTTTATAAGTAAATGAAGACTTTTGCTCCTTGAATTAAACCATTTATCGTTGATGTAACAACAACTTTATAACCTGGAAGGAATTGAAAGACTGTGTGAGTATAATAGTATGAAGAAGCTAGATATTATTATTATTACTACTACTACTACTACTACTACTACTACTACTACTACTACTACTACTACTAGCCAAACTACAACACTAGTTGGAAAAGCAAGATGGTATAAGCCCAGGGGCTCCAACAGGGAAAAATAGCCCAATGAGGGATTAAGAAAATAAATTAATTGTGAGAAGTAATGAAAAATTTTAAGATATTTTAGAAATAGTAACATTAATAAACACTGTCAGCCTGTTCAACATGAAAACATATTGTGGAAGTTTGAACTTTTGCAGTTCTATAGATTCACCTACCCAATTAGGAAGATCATTCCATATCTTAGTCACAGCTGGAATTAAACTTCTAGAATACTCTGTAGTATTGAGCCTCATGATGGAGAATTCCTGACTATTAGAAGTAACTGCATGCCTAGTATTACGAACAGGATGGAACTGTCCGGGAAGATCTGATTATAAAGGGTGGTCAGAATTATAAAGAATCTTAAGCAACATGCATAACAAACTAATTGAACGACGGTATCAAAGATTGATATCAAGATCAGGAATTAGAAATTTAATAGCCCGAATTCCTGTCCAACAAATTAAGAAGAGAATCAGCAGCTGAAGACCAGACAGAAGAACAATACTCAAAACAAGGTAGAATGAAAGAATTGAAACACTCTTTCAGAATAGAATAATCACAAAATCTCAAGACTTTCTCAATAAACCAATTTTTTGTGCAATTGAAGAAGACACAGACCTAATGTGTTTCTCAAAAGTAAATTTGATGTAGAGAATCACACCTAAAATTTCAAGTCATACAGAGTTAGAAACATTATCAATTCTGAGATGCAGATGTTTAGGTGCCACTGTCCTTGACCTACTTGCAAACATATTTTGAGTTTTGTTAGGCTTCAACCTCATGCCCCACAATTTGCACCATGCACTAATTTTAGCTAGATCTTTATGAAGGGATTCAGCACCCCAGATCTACATTCAGGAGATTGAATTGATGCCAAGAGAGTAGCGTCATCTGCAACAAGTTTTTCTAAGCCAATTCACATGTCATGATTATATAGTATGAAGTAATGGCCCAAGAACATTACCCTGAGGAACACCAGATAATCACATTCCTATACTTACTTTGGTGCCCATCAACAAAACTCGTTGCAATCTATTACTTAAAAATTCAACAATGACGCTAAGAAAAGACCCACCTACTCCCAACTGTTTGTGTTTGAAAACAAGGGTCTCCTGAATACCACGGTCAAAGTCAGCACTAAAATCAAGGCTAATCAGACAAACTTCCTGACCACAATCAAGGGATTTCTGTACAGCATTGGAGATTGTAAGGAGGAGATCACAAGCTCCAAGGCCTTTACGAAAACCAAATTGCAAACTAGGGAACACGATTACCTTCAGCAAACCTATAAGACGTTTTGTCAAAGACATTCAAAAACTTTAGATATGGGACTTATGGAAATTGGGTGATAATCAGTTGGGCTTGAGCTAACACAATCACATTTACAAAGTGGAGTAACATTACCAATTCTCCAAAAAGTGCTTTGAGCTCCGCTCCTTGCTAACTTGCACAAAGAACTTTTCTTTGGAGCTAAGAAATCTGCAGTGTTAGTAAAAGTTAGAAAAAAAAAATATCACTTGGGTCTACACCTCCATAAGCATAAAGATCAATCAAGAGAACTTTAATTTCACGAAATCAAACGGCTAAAATAGTTAGTTTAGCCTCAGGAAAACAAGAACGAGGAAAGTAAGTTTCTCTACTCTGCTTACTATCAAACACATTAAGAACTGACCCCAGGAAATGTAAAGTTTCCATTAAATCTTCTAGTGCTAACCACCAGAGTTAATTAACGTTAATAAAGCAACCTCTGCACGTACCACAAAAAGAAGCAAATGTGGATCCAACTAAAGAAGAGTTCACAAATCATCCATGTCTTCTTATAGGACATCAAATGCAAAGGCACAAAGTTCTAATTGCGCTGCTGGAGTGAATGTTGGTTGGCCATTATGTAGGTAAATTAATGCCATTGAGACAAAGGAAGATGAAATTATGATTTCATTAGTGGGCATGTGTATTTTATAGAGCATTACCAAATATTACATATGAAAAATTAATGCATTGAAATCTGAGAAAAAAAAATAAATTTAACTGTAGCCTCCACATCTTTTTCTTCCGTAAACTTGGGATTTAGGGACAAAATCTTCTGTGTATTTGTAGGTATTATGTCACTTGATAGCTTAAAACATCTAAAAATTATATTACTTAAGGCATAAGAGCAGGACAAGCAAAGAAATACACCCCTCTCCCGAAAAAAATACGAGAAAAGGATTTTTTTCTGATGACACAAGGAGATGGGAGATAATCTTAGTCACCCCTGAACTATTTTTCTTTGATGAAACTGATATCAGAAAACGACTTCGACCAATTTTTGAGAGGTAAACTATTAAAATTACACAATTACTAATGATATTTCGGTATTTTTGTAGTGAATTACAGGGCAATGTAACCTAGGAAAAAAACTACTGTTTCTTATAGAAAAAATTACGCTCTTCAAAAATGACACTCGTTTCCGTCGCAAATGAATAGTTTACAATGAAACCGATATTTCTTATTTTTACTATGAACATAAGGGGGGCGTTGACGACCATGGGGGCCATTATAGAGGCTGTTGATGAATTCTACACGTATCACGGCCTTCTGATAGGCAAAAGGAAGACTTTTAGCAAAGAGAAAAAAAATTGGCAAAAATCAGCCCACAAAGTGGAGCCTACCCAAGATCAGTAACGACATTACTGTATGGTCCATGTAGATCTGCTGTATAAAAAATTGAGAGAATTGTCAGTGAGCCGGTCTAGTTTGGACTGACACTGCATTCAAGAGTTTTCTCTAGCAGTTTTGAAGTAGGAGACATTATAGAAGACGAATTTGAAGGAAAATAGACCCAGGTCATCAATGCTTGAATGAAAAAAGTCCCTAGCCTAGTGCATGCGCAAAGGTTCCCCTCATAATTAACTGCAGGGAAGCCTATTGCAGAATGACAGTGATGAGGTATGTTCTCATAAAGGAAACTCGTTCTAATGGGTATCCAGATAAATTACTGGAGGCAAGTTCGGGTACTATAATTATTCTATGGTGGCACTTATTTAATGGTCCACTATCTAATAAGACGGTTTATTCTCCACATGTTTCCTAATGTTATTTTCTTGAGACAATTCATTATTGGCTCTGACAGAGTTTCTTATTCACTTCTCGTTTAGTGTTAACTTTTTCGCTCTCAAAACGATCAGTTTTCTTTAAGACAGTCAAGTAGGCAACTCATTTTGTTAGTAAATATACTTGAATGGGAATGTTAGAGGAGATAAGTTAGGCTAACCTTGTTATTGAAGAGTTGATTCTATTGCACATATAGCTGGTGTTAAATATGAAATCAACAAGGTGACTGCAGGTTATTAAAGAAATTTACGTAACTATAGCTTACCATAAGGAATTTTAATGTTTTTAGTGTGAAAATATCTTGATTAGGTTAAAGGGTTTTGGCTATTCAAATAATAACAATCTATTTTGTTTAATTAATTTTTGCCAGATCGTCCCGCCAGAGTTCAGGGAGCTTTTTTAGGCATTTAATGTTTTTACTGACTAATGCAGCAAAAAATAAATGCTCAGGCAAAACTGTCAAATACCCATGCTACAAAACTTAATATAGTTGGAACTTCATCTGCTTATTTTTCAAGTGTAGACTATTATATTTTGATATATCAACACAGCCACACATTTACAAGTCCCTAAATTGTCACCAGTATGGAGAGTGAAAAGGTTTTTTCCAATAATGCAAAATATAAAAGAAATGATTTGAGTTTTTTCTGTCCTCAGTTGGGCTAGCAGCAGCCATCCCGAACATTGGCCTTTTCATCTCACTGGTTGGTGCGTTTAGCAGTACATCGCTCTCTCTGATCTTCCCTCCTATTATAGATATTCTCACCTTTTGGGATGATAAGGGACGATATAATTGGAAGTTGTTGATGGTAATTGACTGATTTAATAAAATAGATTGAAAGTGAAAATACGATTTTTTATCATGAAATAAATGAATATATTAGCATTCGGGTAAATTATTATGGATATGTAAATGTAATTGTTTTACATTGGAAATTGATAAGAACTTACTCTGAACTCTGTTGTAAATTTCTTCAATCTCTCTTTCCCGGTACTGCGCAGAACATCGGCATCTGTGTCATTGGAATTTTTGTATTTATAGTCGGAGCATACACGAGCATCAGGATCCTCGTCCTTTACTACTCCGGCGGAGATCACGAGGTTCATCAATTTATGATGGGATCTTGGCACAAAAGCCAGTGACTATAGGCCTACAGATATTCAATGATTTTAAGAGCGTTAAGCCCTGTCCACACGATCAAGCATGCCCGACGGGCAAACAGTGATACCAGGCCACAATAGTTAGTGAAAATGAGGGTTGATGACGTCAGAAGCGGGAAAACTAAAGGAAGGGATCTGGCAACACTGTATGATGCCAGATCCCTGTCTGTGGTTTTCCCGCTTCTGACGTCATTAACCCTCATTCTTATTAACTATTGTTGTCTGGTATCACTGTTTGCCTGTCCGGCATGCTCGATTGTGTGGACAGGGCTTTAGTCTATTTATGAGTCTGCTAGTTTAAATACTGTAATACATCATTAGCCAAAGCGTTAAAAAGTTTGACCTTAATACACTTTAAAATTTACTTTTAATGAAAATTTTCAACTGTTTGGTTATCTATAATTTTTACCATTTGAAGTGATTACAGGCTTGTAATAATTTTATCATTCTAATTTTATAATACTTTCAACATCTCATTAATCTAAAAATAGTTTTCTTGTTATGTATATATTTTTCAGTAGTTGTAAGTGATTAGCTGTTAATTGTTATGATGTTATAAAAAGTATATCAATTCCAGGTTTTATCCATCTTCCCAACCCCTATAAAGCATTCTCGCAACCGAACTTGAACTGCTAATGTAGAAAGCTGATTTTGCTTGGAGTAAGTAATCAATTAGTACTATTTTAGAAAAAAATCAAGCATTGACTAATACCAAACCACCTAGGGGCTAGACGCACCGTCAAAAAGCCCCTGTCCGGAGAGAAGCTCCGGGCAATATAAAGAAGACGACAACTAATACCAATTATAGCCGGTCATGTTAAGATATTGTCTAAACAATTCAGCACTGATAAGAAAGGATATTGATAAAGAGACGCTGGAACAATAAGTGAGGACTTAATTGTCGAAAAACTCTTTAAGACACAATGAAATATAAGTAAATTAATCTTGGTTATTAAAGCTCACTGAAACTATGAACTGTACAATAATGGTAAAATCACGGAGATCATGGTGGTTATATCCTACCTGTAGACATGTATGATACCAACACGGAAAGGATTAAAGTTGATTTTAAAAAAAAATAGTTGTAAGATTCTCTTCAAGTGGAACAAAAATAAGTGGTGCAGTTTTACCCAAGATTATTCATAAAATCCAGAGGAAAAAAAAAAGAAGTTTGATGTAGGCCTACAGTATTACACAGCAGTAGCCTACAGAGGAACATTTTTTTTTAAGTAGGACTGCCACAAAGTGAATGGCTGATAATACTCTCGACAAGTGGCTCATGAAGCCATTCCAATTCTACAGATTTTTTTCATCAGTTTCTCAGATTTTGTAAAAAACAAAAAAACAAAAAACATGTAGCAACACTGCATTTGTAGAACAGTGTTACAAATATGCGCGTATTTAGGTGTGAAAATGTTGAAGGCGCAACTGTATCACGGCAAAAATGTAGCTTCATTGCGTTCCACTGCTATCGCCGATTAGTCTGTCTGTGTTGCTTACCGACGATGGCCACCTTACACATTGCAGGCAACACATTACTTCACTAAAATCAAGTGAAATAAAGGATGGTGGTAGTCAAGGATTTACAGTAGAAGGGTGGCCAGTGGAATACAGTGGTCGACAATTACTCGCTTACATGAGGTACCAAAATTTAAGAAATGGCAGAAAACTGACGACGTTTAAGAGAAAGAAAAAAAATCTTTACTTTAGGATGACATGAAAAATATAATTATTCTAAAATAGAAGTTTTCTATATTTGTCAAGAAAAATGAGGTTGCACCCAATAGTCAATGAAGGAAATGCTTGCAGTCTTTTATAATGGTTTTAATTAAACTTATTGACTATGTAAGGACACCGCTCCCTTCATCGTCCAGAAAATCAACAAACTGCTCAATTATTTGAATTCTCCTTTACCCACACCGTGGTTTCCCATGTATATGTATTCCGCTCTATCAGAGCTACATTTTGACGTGTATCATTTCATTACATGTTTCTGTTAACTCATAATTCGCATATTTGTAAGTGTAAGAAAAAACACATTTTGGCGGGCAATTCATTCTGATTTGGCGCCAGTGCCATCCTACCTTTCCGTCCGCACCTTGTAATATACTCCCATGCACATTTGAATAAAGTATCAATTGATCTTGGTGACGCTTGTCTCACTGTCCTTACAACTGGTGACCCCGGAGTTGAAAGTAGCATCATCGGTTTTGGCTTTGCCATTAACGGACTTATTACAGCCGTGCTACCTTCTCTATACTCCGTTACCTTAGGCATGAGCCTGCCTTTGGTTCTCCTACACTTCGGTGCATGTAAGGCAGTAGGATGAGCTTAACCGACATATCAACTTCTCACCTCTTCGCCGACTCGTCGTCTGGCTACGATGCAGGAAGCAACACGCCCATCGCACCCAATGGCCTCGCCTCCATGCCCAAAGTCAAACTGCCGCCCTTTTCTCAACACAACACCGCTTCCTAGTTCCTGAAAGCAGACGTACTCTTCCGTGTCGCTAGACTCAGCAACTCCTGCGCCAAGGCTGACATCGTTCTCACCTCCATACCTGAAGAGGTATTCGACAAGATTTCCCCATGGCTCGACGCCCAGGCCGGCCAAGTTTCATACAACGACCTGAGAACGAAACTCCTCGGTATCTACTCCCTCTCCGTCTCAGCAAGGGCACAGAAAGTCCTGGACCTCGCCAGCAAACCCATGGGTGACACCTCTCCTGTCGAGGCGTGGGACGAGTTAACCAGCCTGCTCTTGCTCCCCGAAACAGACAGCAACGGCCGACGACGTGAGATTAGCTTATCTCGCGAGATCTTTCTTCGACGCCTACCACAGGACGTAAGGGCCCGATTGACAGACGCCGACACGCTCCCGATGAACGAACTCCTGTCGAAGGCTCAGAAGCTCCACGAGGCCTCCAAAGCATCTCGCCTTGGAGCATGATCGTCAACACCGCCTTCGTTCTCCTCTTTCAGCTGCTGCTCTTCCATAGACTCCTCGGCAACGGCCCCTAAGGACGACGAGATCAACGTTCTATCAAGAAAGAAACCACCGCAACCAACACGACCGAACCCTAGGACTAACCCAGCATGGTGCTTTTACCACCAACAGCTCGGCAGCGACGCCAAGAAATGTAGAGCACTATGCAGTTTCCCTAGAAGACAACGCCAGAAGCATCCACCTGCCACCATCGCAGCCCCAGGTAACCAAAACAAGAATGGTTTCTATATCCTCGATACCACTTCCAACCGTAGACTCATGGTAGACACCGGCGCAATGCAGTCAACGTTCCCACCTTCCAAGTCCGACCTAGACCGTGGTCCCGACAAAAACGCTCCCCCTCTCATCGCCGCCAACGGATCTCCCATACGGTGCTATGGGATTAGGACCCTCAAGATATCTATCATGGGCCGTTCGTATTCTTGGCCCTTCGCCATCGCTGACGTCAATCGCCCCCTCCTCGATGCGGATTTCCTCGCCCACCACGCACTCCTCGTCGATGTCGCTAACAAACGTCTCATCGACACGGGAACCTGCCAGTCCCGCGCCCTAGAACACGGCCCTGCAACAATGTCCGTATCCGCCAACCTCCTACAAGAATTTCCCGAGGCTTTCAAGCCCGAGCTCCAACACTCGCCAGGTTCCCCGTCCAAGCACGGGATCTACCACCACATCACAACGACAGGACCTCCTACTCACGCCAAATTCCGCCGCCTACCGCCCCAGAAGCTGAAGGATGCCAAACGCACCTTCGAGAACATGGAACGCATGGGTATCTGTAAGAAAGCATCGAGCCCCTGGGTATCGCCCCTGGGCATCGCCCCTACACATGGTAAAAAAGCCGGACGGGTCCTGGAGACCTTGCGGCGACTATAGGCGCCTCAACCTCATCACAACGCCCGATCACTACCCGCTGCCAACATGCAGGACCTAACGAACGCGTTGCACGGCGTGAAGTATTTTACCAAGATGGACCTCCTCAAGTCTTACTTCCAGGTACCCGTATTTCCGGAAGACATCCCGAAAACTGCCATTGTAACGCCATTTGGATCCTACACCTTTGCATACTCAACCTTCGGTCTACGCAACGCCGGGGCGACCTTCCAACGACTAATGGATAGCATTCTGGGTGACCTACCTTTATGCGTCTGCTACGTCGACGACATCCTGATATTCTCGAAAACCAAGGAGGAACACCGGAGGCACATCCGCACCGTCCTCAAACGCCTACAGGAGAACGGCCTGGTCATACGTTTCGACAAATGCACGTTCAGTGCGGAAGGAGTGGATTTCCTTGGTCACCGCGTATCCTCCTGCGGGGTAAAACCCATGACAACGAAGGTCGACGCCATCAGAAAGTTCCCGATACCTACGACCATCTGCCAACTTCAGGAGTTCCTGGGGATGGTCAATTACTATAGGCGCTTCATCCCCAACATCGCACAAACCCTGTCACCCCTCGATAACGTCCTGAAAGGAAAAGCGAAAAAACTCGAGTGGGGTTTGCCCCAGCAACAGGCATTCGCCCGAACGAAGGATGCCCTCGCGAATGCCACCACCCTGGCTCATTTCGACGACAACGCGCCCCTACGACTAACGACCGACGCCAGCAACGTCGCCTGTGGGGCTGTGCTGGAGCAACTCATCGATGGTTCTCCTCGACCGCTGGCATTCTTCAGCAAGAAATTGAAACCCGCCGAAACAAGATATAGCACCTTCGATAGGGAACTCCTCGCCGTCTACCTCGCCGTCCGCCACTTAAGGCACATCTTGGAGGGCACTCCCTTCACAATCGCGACGGACCATCAACACCTCGTACACGCTTTTACGAAATCGACTGATGCATGGTCCTCCCGACAACAACGTCATCTCGCAACAATCGCCGAATTCGGGTGCACCATACGTTATGTCCCAGGAAAGAAAAATCCAGTCGCGGACGCCCTTTCAAGGATTGAAATTGATGCAATCCACCTGGGAATAGACTACGCCAATCTTGCAACCGAACAACGCACCGACCGAGAAGCACAGGATCACCTGACTGGGCCATCCGCGCTCAAGATAAGTGCGATTCCCCTCGGACCAGCAGGAGTAACTATTCTTTGCGACACCAGCACCGGCCGCCCACATCCCTGGATACCAGCCTCCTGCAGAAGGAAATATTCGATATCATCCATGGACTTTCACACCCCTCAGGACGCACCACCGCTCGCCTTCTGTCTGAGAAGTTCGTCTGGCCAGGGATAAAAAAGGACGCCCGCGAATGGGCGAAGTCATGCATCAACTGCCAGTCAAGCAAAGTCAGCTGCCACACCGAATCGGGGGTAGGCGATTTCCCCCAGCCAAAAAGACGTTTCGGTCATATACACATCGACGTCGTGGGACCATTGCCCCCTTCTGGATCTGCTCGCTATCTGCTTACGATCATCGATCGCTCCACAAGGTGGTTGGAGGCATCGCCGATGACCGAAGCTACGACTCAAGCATGTGCCGAAGCCCTCCTGTCAAGCTGGGTGAGCAGTTTTGGCGTTCCTGACGACATCACGACAGACAGAGGCCCCGCTTTCCTCTCAGAAATATGGCTCGCTTTGGCGAACGTGATGGGGACGATGCGCCACAGCACCACGGCATACAACCCCGCGGCAAACGGCATGGTCGAAAGAACTCACTGCGCCCTCAAGGCGTCCCTGATGGCGAGCTGCACCGACGGGGAATGGAAATCACGACTTCCTTGGGTACTCCTCGGCCTTCGCACCGCCCCTCGCGCAGACGGTGAACCTTCGCCCGCCGAAAAGGTTTACGGAGAGGCGCTCGCAGTTCCTGGCGAATTCTTTCCCTCATCAACCGACGACACGCAGCTGGATCACCTAAGGGACATCGCCAGGAAGTTCAGGCCGTGTCTCAAAACTTACCAGGACAGAACCAAGCACTTCAAGCCAAAAAACCTGGATGACTGCGGGTACGTTTTCGTCCGTGTCGACGCTCATCGACAACCACTAACTAGACCTTATCAAGGCCCCTACCGGGTAATTAAGACAACGAAAGCCTTCCTTCTCGACGTCCATGGCCAAGAGGACTGGGTCTCAATAGACCTCGTGAAACCAGCATTTCTCGAAGGAAGTGACACCGCCTCCGCCGGACCTGGCAGATCTAGAGTTCCACCTCAAAACAAGGCGCCCAACGAAAGAAAAATCATCAAACGACGACAAGAGGAAGAGATCCTTACGCAGACCGCCGGCGCGCCCCTCCGTTCAAAAACAAGAGGAACCATCCGACACCCGAAAAGATATGAAGATTGATCATCAGCCCTCTACGCCGCCCGATGTCTTGTGGGGGGAGTACTTGTAAGGACACCGCTCCCTTCGTCGTCCAGAAAATCAACAAACTGCTCATTTATTTGCATTCTCCTTTCGCCACACCATGGTTTCCCATGTATATGTATTCCGCTCTATCAGAGCTACATTTTGACATATGTATCATTTCATTACATGTTTCTGTTAACTCATAATTCGTAAATTTGTAAGTGTAAGAAAACACATATTTTGGCGGGCAATTCATTCTGATTTGGCGCCAGCGCCATCCTACCTTTCCGTCTGCACCTTGTAATATACTCCCATGCACATTTGAATAAAGTATCAGTTGATCTTGGTGACGCTTGTCTCACTGTCCTTACAACTATTCATATCAGGTTAAGCGAATAATAACATGATTTATATATTTACGCCGAATAAATACTTCATAAAACTTGTCGCAATTGCCATTTCAAAATGATTCTAGCATATCTAACCTTGTTTTCATAACTATTACTGCCTCATTAGTGTTAAAAGTTTTCCCATCTAATCTCTTCAACCATTACCATTCACAAACCTCAGTTTGGTCATCTGTGCTTTCTTTTCTTCTATTTTTCTTTTGATTCCATTTACCCTTTACTTCTTTTTTGAGTTCTTGTTTTTTATACTTTACATCAATTTTTGTCATATTTATTGTATATTTCTATGATACTTTTCCCCAACATGCCCCTTATGGTTCTCATATTTGATCATCCACTATCTCCTTAACTAGCCGTTTGTCATCTGATATTATGGAAAACCATCACCTTTTTATACTCTTATTATATTTTCAACTGGCCATATTACTGTTTCTGCTATTAGCCCCCAATGTGGTGTGGTAGCAACCTGTTCAAACATTCCTTTCATAATTTTGTGCTGTATACTCTCTAGTTCCTTCATTTCTTTTTCTTTTATTACACCGGGTCTCAATATTTTCAAACATTGTAGGTACTACTACTGTCTCGTAGATCTTTATTCTCACTAGCAATGCCAAATCTCCTCCTGTTATTGTCTCTATGCTTATTAACTTTTTCTTACCATGTATTCTATTTTTGCTTCCCTTTTGCTTATGCTGAGACTATGGTTTCCTTTTTCTGAGTACCATTCTCCTAAGTATTTATATTCCTTAACTGTTTCTATCCTTACATTTCTAACCACTTGATTCACGTTTCTAGCCTCCTCTTCTTTTTTTCTAATTACTAACACTGCAGACTTCTGTGGATTCATGTTAAACATGAATTTCTTGAGTTCTTCGAAACTGCAGTAGTTGCTAATGGCTTTGTCTACTTTGTATCGATTGTTGCTAGGGAACATTATATCATCTACATAAATTCTAATGTTTCTAATCAGGGTTATTGTCTCCTCAATTATTGAATTAACTTTGTCCGTGACTTTTGAACATAACTTTGGTCCAAATACTGTTCCCTGTTTTAAGTTTCCTTCTGTCCTAATTTCCTCTGTATATCCAACGGGGCTCTTGATAATTGCATCAGCTTTCTCATTTGATTTATAAATCGTCTTCGCATCATCTTTCCCTACCAGCATATTTGATACAATCTTTCAAACACAGTTGATCGAAACACTTTACTGCATCCCCAAACCCTATATATATATATATATATATATATATATATATATATATATATATATATATATATATATATATATATATATGTATGTATGTATGTATGTATGTATGTATGTATGTATGTATGTATGTATGTATGTATGTATGTATATACATATACATATATATACATATATATACATATATATATATATATATATATATATATATATATATATATGTATATATATATATATATGTATATATATATATGTATATACGTGTATATACGTGTATATACGTGTATATACGTGTATACGTGTATACGTGTATATACGTGTATACGTGTATATACGTGTATATACGTGTATACGTGTATACGTGTATATACGTGTATACGTGTATACGTGTATATACGTGTATATACGTGTATATGTGTGTATGTACGTGTATATGTGTGTATGTACGTGTATATGTGTGTATGTACGTGTGTATGTACGTGTATGTACGTGTATATGTGTGTATGTACGTGTATATGTGTGTATGTACGTGTATATGTATATATGTATATATGTATATATGTATATATGTATATATGTGTGTATATGTGTGTATATGTATATATGTGTATATGTATATATGTATATATGTATATATGTATATATGTATATATATATATATATATATATATATATATATATATATATATATATATATATATATATATATATATATATATATATATATATAATGTTGAGGCCCCCAAGTAAGGATTATAGTTTATTACAGCAATCAGTGTCAAAAGGTGATCTTCTGTAGATCTACCCTCTAACCTGGAATGGTAATACAGGAAACGTGTTCATAATAGCATACTGGGATCGTAAGTTGTGACGGCTCTCTCGCCCACATATCCAATCTTATCCCATATCCTTCGAGGCAAAGTTAACTCTATTCGGGGAAGGATAGCCGTGGCTTATTTGAAAAACGTCCCTGTTGTATACACGATATCTCAAAGGTCTGTGTCTTCTTCCATTGCACAAAAAAATTGGCTTATTGAGAAAGTCTTAAAAGATTTTCGGTGATCAATCTATTCTGAAGAGTTTTAACTCTTTCATTGTACTGTGTTTTGAGTATTGTTCTCCTCTCTGGTCTTTAGGTGCTGATTCTTATCTTAATTTATTGGACAGAAACTTACGGTCTATTAAATTTCTTATTCCTGATTTAGATATTAATCTTTGGCACCGTCGTTCAATTAGTTCATTTTGCATGTCGCATAAGACTTTTTCATAATTCTGACCATCCTTTACATTCAGATCTTTCTGGACAATTCCATCCTGTTCGTAATACTAGGCAGGCAGTTAATTCTAATAGCCAGGCCTTCTCCATCGTGAGGCTCAATACTGCACTGTATTCTAGTAGTTTTATTCTACCGGTCACCAAGTTGTGGAATGATCTTCCTAATCGAGTAGTTGAATCAGTAGAACTTCAAAAGTTCAAAGTTTCAGCAAATGTTTTTATGTTGAACAGGCTGACATAGGTCTTTTTATATTTTATATATGACATATCTGTTTTGACGTTGTTACTGTTTTTAGAATGATATTTTGTTAATCTGTTCTCATTTATTTATTTCCTTTTCTCACTGGGCTATTTTTCCCTGTTGGAGCCCTTGTGCTTATAGCATCTTGCTTTTCCAACTAAGGTTGTAGCTTGGCTATTAATAATAAAAATGTCAATAATGATAACAAATATGAATTGAGATAACCTAATGTAATCTCTTTATCATAAAAATGAAATTCAAAGCATAATTAGCACAAATCTAAGGAATGACAGATTGATGAAAAATGCCCAGCAAGATAGATAAATTGGAGGTTTCTCCATTGCATTCCTAAACTATAAGACCCGAGGTCTACACTAAAGTTTTATAATTAAGGTATGCCACAAGGTCAAACACGGGGTTATGTGACCTGAGACTTAAATACCATAAGAAAAATATACCCAAATATTGTCGAACATTAAATTCATGCATGCAACCCAAATTGCGCAAATCCAGAAATTGAATAACAAAGTATGATACTTAATCTAAAGTGTGGAATTGTGTGGCCACACATTACCTGCACTCCCATGAACGTTCTGTAATTAAAGACCCCTTGGCCGGAAAATTGCAGTGTCATGGGTATAGCACTTTTCCAACTGGCCGGTCCTTCTCTATATAGGTCCCTTACTGCTTAGCTGATCGGGGTAATTTTTTTCAGGTTGCAGGTTTCCCTCCTCCTCGTTTCACCAGTTCAACGACTCATGGTCACGGACTCGTTAGTCTAATGCTGAATAATCGTTTGGTTTCAGGGGAAAAGATCCAGGGGTGGACCGGAATGCAGTAAGTAACAACTTTTTCTGTAAACGCATCTAAGGCGCCATATCAAGACTTTCATACAGGGTATTATTGGCCTGCAGAGATTAAGGTTTAATCATGTTTTCTATTTACAATGCAAGTAAAAATCTTGCTATTCTAGGGGAACATACATAATACTAACCCTAACTGTCTGCCATACAAAAGATAAGGTAATTAAAAGAGTATTTAACATATGGCTGGTGCCGTGGACAAAACATCCTAACAAATCAGACCTGAGTTGGCATAATAGTCTAGAGATAAAAATTATATGCTTTAAAAATAGAAATACTTAAATTATAATCAAATGTTTAAGTATTCTACATCGAAACTCGTACCTACGTCTTTTGTCTCTTGTTTCTATCACCATGAATTCATGAAGACAAGGCGTAGATATCAAAGACTGCTTTACCGCAGTCTACCCATGTATCCTTAGATGAAAATGAGAAGTAAGAAAACGAAAAGTAAGAAAACGAAAATATGGAAATGTCATGGTAAACTATACTATATTATGTATAAGCTAAAAAAAAATATTAAGGAAAAATTGATGAAAAATATTCACATAGAATTTTCTGATTGCTATCTATGGCACTTACAGAGTTTCTTTAGAGCCTTTGTATATCAGCGGCCAGTTCCTCCAGCGAGCATAAAATATGGACACCAACTAACCAAAACTCCCCCCACCCTAACCTTCAAGCTTTGTCCTTATCTACTTAACTAACGGTGCGACTCCCCAACACTGCCATATTCCTAGTGAGCCATCATCATACATATAGGTAGCCGCTATCATACATACACACCGTTTCCTTAAGCAATGTATTTCAGGGATATTTTAAGTAAAAAATATAAATGGAAATAACCAATCAATAAAAAGACCTAAGAACGCATGCACGCCCAAATGTTCATAGCCAGATAAAACATGAATATAGGTATACCTAAATAAAAGGTGCCTAGACATTCATTTGCTATGGGCGAAAGTGTGGTGACGTAGATACCTTTACAAATTTAAGTGTTCAGAGATATGTCCTACAGTCCGGCATGATTCTCGAGTCCTTTGAAGTTCCACTGGCGAGGTCCTTTAATGTTCAGTTGCAGGTTTCTTGAAGGTGCTGTCTTGGTGACCCCTCTCAATTCTACCTGTCGGTGATGGCATAAGTTAGGAGGCCTTTAAGGTAGGACACTTTAATGTCATTACGATTCTTTAAGGGGGTCTTTTAGTCTGAAGAATACGAGGCTGCTAGAGATAATGCTGCTAGACGGTTACTCAAGTAGTCTTAACAACTGCCAATATACATCATTACAAGGGGGCACTAAAGTAAAAGGGGAACCTTAGGTACACCTATGAGCTTTTGTCACAAGAGAAGGATGGAGGTCAACATGGTCGTTTGAGACAGAGTGCCTCATCACCCGGAGGACATGATTCCGTTAGATGAAAGCAGATTTAACTGCCTTGTATACATTCAAAGCATCTCCTGTACTCATAAAACAACTTCTTGTTTGCAGTATCATATATACTTTATGATCATCAAGCCATCTCCACTTACATAGGGTGGATCCAGAGAAAAACAAGTTATCGGCCACGACCCCATTCATGTATCACTGCTGATTTGCGTATGAAACGCAAACCCACCCCTCCCTTATGCATTCTGTGCTATTCTTGCTTGTTTTGCATCGTCTCACGTTTTTCCATAGATCCTAACAATTCCAAATGAAGCGTTTTTCGTTAAACTGTCTTTTGTCCTTTGTTCTCTCCACATGACCAAACCATTCTGAAATGGCTCAATTAACCTGCCTACCACTTTTACAAAACAACCACACTCTTTACTCTTTTTACGTTCCATAATTCCCATGTAATACATCTATATTTCCTTCATTTGCATTCAATATCCACAAATTTTTTGATAATTTGAGTTGGCTCAATGGCCCTTGTTTCCTTCACTCACGTAAAACTGGTAGAATATGCAAGAGAAACCTGATCCCAGGTGTATCTCTTGATTATCAAATGTGAATTTAAATGGGAGTTGTAGGGATAGCCAATACTTTAAACTTATTATCTGATAAGCTGGGGCTACAATCTTATCTGAATCAGACACTGATAAGAGGCTATTAAATAACTTGTATGTGTTCATTTAAGTTTGATTTCACTACGTAATAGCAATATTTGAACTTGCGTCCTTTAAACGATAATGACATGTTTCTGTAGAGCAATCATGTCACTTTCTATAGTCTACTTAACTTTTCCCACTCTGAAGGAACTATCTCTAAAGGGTATTATTTATTTTCCGGGTTGTATTTTGAAGCATGGTTTCCATCCACATCCCTTTTTTCCACCATACCCACGACCAACCACATTTATCTAATTCTCTGTTAAGGTCAACAGAATTGCAATTGAATTTATTGGGAACGTGTCCAAAGAAAATAAAACAAATGAAACAGCAGTCACAGATATCCTTTAATAACTGAATTAAAGCCAAGCCTCCTGTGGAGACAACGAACAACTTCACCGCTTCCAGCATCAGCTGCTAATTAAGAAGCATATTAGGACCTGTGAAAATTCCTCTACCAGGAATTCATTCTTAATTCGGTAGTTGAAGAATTCAAATCAAAGTTACGGAAAACGTTTTGTTACTCGAAAATTCACCAGTTGAACAAGATTTAAGTTTGTAACCCCACACCCTTTAATGTAAGAGCACTTGTCACTTTGATTTGAAAGACGCTTTGCAGAATTTTCAATAACTTAGAAATTTATGAAGTGCTCAAGAATGAACTTGTGAAATTTTCATTTAAATACAAGAAAGTTTGAAATGAAGATTAGTCTCTGTCTTATCCCGTTTCTTGAACTTTAGTTTTGAATTTAATTTGTCTGGCTTGACAAATATTTCTATTTCTAGCACGCTCTCTTGCCTCTCTCACATCTATCCTCCTATCACCCAGAGCTTTCTTCACTCCATCCATCCACCCAAACTTTGGCCTTCCTCTTGTACTTCTCCCATCAACTTTTGCATTCATCATCACCTTTAGCAGACAGCCATTTTCCATTCTCTCAACATGGCCAAACAACCTCAACTCATTCATATCCACTTTAGCTGCTAAATCATTTCTTACACCCGTTCTCACCCTCACTACTTCGTCCCTAATCCTATCTACTCGAGATACACCACCCATACTCCTCAGACACTTCATCTCAAACACATTCTATTTCCGTCTCTCCGTCACTTTTATTCCCCACAACTCCGATCCATACATCACAGTTGGTACAATCACTTTCTTATACAGAACTCTTTTTACATTCATGCCCAATCCTCTATTCTTTACCACTCCCTTCACTTCCCCCCAACACTTTGCATCCTTATTTCACTCTCTGACGTACATCTGCTTCCACTCCACCATTTGCTGCAACAACAGACCCCAAGTACTTAAACTGGTCTACTTCCCAAAGTAACTCTCCATTCAACATGACATTCAACCTCGCACCACCTTCCCTTCTCATACATCTCATAACCTTACTCTTACCCACATTAACTTTCAACTTCCTTCTCTCACATACCCTTCCAAATTCTATCACTAATTGGCCAAGCTTCTCTTCTGAGTCTGTAACCAGTACAGTATCATCCACAAACAACTGATTTTTCTCTCATTCATGATCATTCTAGTCTATCAGTTTCAATCCTCGTCCAAGCACTCGGGCTTTCACCTCTCTCACCACTCCATCAACACAAATTAAACAACCATGGCGACATCACACATCCCTGTCTCACCCCCACTCTCAGTGGAAACCAATTGCTCACTTCATTTCCTATCCTAACACACGCTTTACTACCTTTGTAGAACCTTTTTGCTGCTTGTAACAACCTCCCACCAATTCCATAGAACCTCAACACATTCCACTTCATTTCCCTATCAACTCTTTTATACGCTTTCTCCAGATCCATAAACGCAACATACACCTCCTTACCTTTTGTTAAATATTTCTCACATATCTGACTAACTGTAAAAATCTAATTCATATATCTCCTACCTCTTCTAAAACCACTCTGTACTTCTAAGATTGCATTCTCTGTTTTATCCTTAATCCTATTAATCAACACTCAACCATACACTATTCCATTCACACTCAACAAACTAATACCCCTTGAATTACAACACTCATGCACATCTCCCTTACCCTTATATAGTGGTACAATACATGCACAAACTCAATCTACTGGTACCAATCTCATCAACCGTTCAAGTACAGTCACACCCCTCTCCTTTAACATCTCAGTTCTCACACCATCCATACTAGGTGCTTTTCTTACTCTCGTTTCATTTAATGCTTTCCTCACTTCCTCTCATGTAATCTCTCTCTCTCTCTCTCTCTCTCTCTCTCTCTCTCTCTCTCTCTCTCTCTCTCTCTCTCTCTCTCTCTCTCATCACTGGCACCTCAACACCTGCAACAGCAATTATATCTGCCTCCCTATTATCCTCAACATTCAGTAAACTTTCAAAATATTCTGCACATCTTTTCCTTGCCTCTTATCCTTTTAACAACCTTCCATTTCCATCTTTCACTCTCTTCAATTCCCAAACCAGCTTTCCTTACTCTCTTCACTTCTTTCCAAAACTTCTTATTCTCTTCATATGAACGACCCAATCCCTGACTCTACCTCAGGTCAGCCGCCCTCTTTGCCTCGCTTACCTTGCGCTTTACTTCCACATTTTTCTCTCTGTATCTTTCATACTTCTCTACACTATTACTCTACAGCCATTCTTCAAATGCCCTCTTTTTCTCTTTCACTTTTACCTTCACTCCTTCATTCCACCATTCACTACCCTTCCTCATGCTTCATCCAACAAACTTCTTGCTACACACATCACTTGCGATCCCAACAAGGTTTTCTTTTACTAACTTCCACTCCTTTTAATTACCACTCTCTCTCACTTTCACTCTGCCATATGCTATTTTCAACCTTTCTTGATATTTACTTTTTACCCCAGGTTTTTTATTAACTCTTCAACCCTCTCTAGCTCCCTTTTACATCCCCCACTCTATTCCCCCACTCTTTTGCTACTCTATGCCCCCACTCTTTTGCTACTAATTTTCCTTCCACCAAAAAATGATCAGACATACTGATAGCCAAACCCCTAAACACGTGCACATCTTTCAATCTTCCAACATTCTTCTAGTTATCAACACATAATCCAGTAGTTCCACCCTTGGAGGGCTGATTTTTGCCATTTTTTTTTCTTTGCTAAAAGTCTTCCTTTTGCCTATCAGAAGGCCGTGATACGTGTAGAATTCATCTCCAGCCTCTATAATGTCCCCCTTGGTCGTCAATGCCCCCCTTATGTTCATAGTAAAAATAAGAAATATCATTAGTAATTGTGTAATTTTTATAGTTTACCTCTCAAAAATTGGTCGAAGTCGTTTTCTAATATTAGTTTCATCAAAGAAAATTAATTCAGGGGTGACTATGAAATTATCTCCCATCTCCCTGTGTCATCAGAAAAAAATAGCTTTTTCTCGTTTTTTTTTTTTTCGGGAGAGGGGTTATTTCTTTGCTTGTCCTGCTCTTATGCCTTAAGTAATATAATTTTTAGATGTTTTAGGCTATCAAGTGACATAATACCTACAAATACACAAAAGGTTTTGTCCCTAAATCGAGATTTTAATTTTTGGTGAATATCTATTTCTAGGAATCACTCCATCATATGCTTGGTTTTCACTAAAGATATTGCTCGTTTTTTCTTGCTGTGTGCTTATTTACTGTTCGATTTTGATAAAACTTTGTGTGCATGTTCCAGGTGGATAAACAAACATGCCTATAGAACGAAATTTCAATTCAAGACAGTAGTTTCTCACCGATCACCAAATAACATTTAATTCGCTGGCACAGATTTTCACATTTTTATTCGTAAAATCCTTTATTTTCCCTGTAGGATGATAAAACTCACAGAGGATATGCCTTATTATAGTGCTAATAATGCCTGAAAAATTCATTAGCGTGTCTTGATTAGTGTATATTTGGGAAATATTTTTACGATTGGCACCCCTACACAGTGGAGTCTACCCTTAAAGCCCTTTCTACCACTCTTCCATTTGCCACTCTTACCCATGTATACTTATTTTCATCTTTCTTTTAGAAAAAGCTAGAACTTATCACCATCTCTTGCTCAGCACACATATCTACCAGTCTCTCACCACTCTCATTTTCACCTGGTACGCCATACTTCCCAATGACACCTTCTACCTCCCCAGCGCCCACTTTAGTATTTAATTCACCTAGGACAACTACATAATTCCTTCTTTCTAGTCCTTCTACACACCTAGTTAATTCATTCCAGAACTCATTCCGCTCTTCACTTTTCTCACAACCTGGCCCATACGCACTAATAAAAGCTCAACATTCCCTACCCAACCTAACTCTTACCCACATTAACCTAGATGATATCTTCTTCCATTCCACTGCTATACCTGTCATCCATTCACTCAGCAATAAAGC
>NC_090737.1:86280935-86284544 GCF_036898095.1 Palaemon carinicauda | reverse complement strand
ATCAGGAGAAGGCGGCTGCAATGGAACTGCGAATGCAGTGCCTTGCAGAATCACATGGGCCCCAGAAAAAGCTCAATGTGAAAGACCTTCCCTTGTGCTCAGATGCTAACCCATGGAGGTATGCTGAGCACATGCTGATGACGACTGGAAAGATCTTCATCTCGGATAAGCTGGGCTCAGTTCCCCTGGAGGAGATGGAATTCTGGCCCAGCAAGGCATCATATCCGGACTGTTATGTCCGGCTGAGGAAGGAACCAGCTTCAAAGGAGGAGACAGAGCCGAAGGAGGTCATAGTGATGGACCATGCTAAGGCTCAAGCTCTGCTTTCATCCTCGATGAAAGAGAGGGGCTTCTCTAACTCAAAGGTAGCCGCATTGAATAGGAAGCTCCCTTCCTTTGTGTCCTCGCCTACTAGAGCCTTCCCCTTTTTACAGAAAGGGTTTCTGGCTGTACTAAAAGCAGTCGAGGCCGGCAGGTCTTGCCCCTCCCTAGAGGAGTGTAAACCTTGTCGCTGGCCCTGCCTATGGACCACAAAGACTGGAAGGACGTCCATCTTACGTTCTCAGTTGGAAAGTTGGAGGCTGATATTGCCGGACTTCAGTTCGGCAAGGACCTCCCTAAGCTGTCTGATTTTCTTTTGCGAAGAGAGTTCGATACAAAAGAAAGACTGACTGCCTCAATGTCTCTTCAGACTACTCTCGAGACGATGGCAAGTGACCCCAAGGTCCATGAAATGTTCATGGAAGTGGCCGAGTCTCATCTGGCCACAGTGACGAAGGACCTTTATGGCTTCGTCAAGGCAAGGAGAGCTTGTAGGAAGTTCGTGTTTACCTCGGCTACGGTGAGGCACGAGCCAAAGAAAACTAATCTCCTCCAACAATTGGGGGAAAAGACCTTTTCCCTACCGACTTGGTCAAAGAAGTTGTTGATAAGGCCGCCTTGGAGAATAGAAACCTTCTCCAGAAGTGGGGCCTGGCTATCAAAAGAGAGTCTTCCCCGGATGAGGGTCCTCAACCAAAGAGGAAGACTATGAGGACTAGGCTACCGTCTCGGCCAGCCAAGCCTCTTAGACAGCAACAGTAACTGCAATTGCCATTGCCCCCAGTGCCCCAGATCGTGGCACAAACCCCGACCACTTTTCAGTGGGTACCCCAGGCCGTGTCGACACAGTCCACGGCATTCACCCCAGCGTTCGAAGGGCAGTCTACTTCCTTTCGAGCAAAGCCTAGAGGAGCAGCCAGAGGCTCGTCTAGACGCCCCTCAAGGGGAAGGGGATTCAGGGGTGGTCGTGGTCAGGAAGGCAAGACCTCAGGACGGCAGTCCAAGTGAGGTGATACCGGTAGGAGGGAGACTTCTGAAATTTCGGGATCGGTGGACCTTCGATCCCTGGGCCCACAGCCTACTTAAGAATGGACTGGGCGGGAGCTGGTACAGCACTCCACCCCCGTGCCTTCGGTTTTTCCAACACTCCACCCCCGTTATGGAGGAGTACGTTCAAGAACTGTTGGAGAAAAAAGGTGATCCGAAGGGTGAAGCCCATCAATTTCTAAGGGAGGCTGTTTTGTGTTCCCAAGAAAGACTCGGAAAAGCTCAGAGTCATTCTGGACTTGTCGCCACTCAACAAGTTCATAGTGAATTGCAAATTCAAAATGCTAACACTGCAACACATAAGGACCTTACTGCCCAAGAGGGCATATTCCGTCTCTATAGACTTGTCAGACGCCTATTGGCACATTCCAATTAGCCATCGACTCTCCCCCTACCTAGAGTTCAGGCTACCACGAAGACTATACGCCTTCGGAGCCATGCCATTCGGGCTAAACATAGCCCCAAGGATTTTTACGAAGCTTGCGAGCGTAGCTCTCAAACAATTACGCCTAAAGGGAATTCAGGTAGTAGCCTACCTGGACGACTGGTTGGTGTGGGCAGCATCCGAGACAGAATGCTTGCAAGCTTCCAGTCAAGTGATCCAGTTCCTAGAGTACCTAGGCTTCAAGATCAACAGAAAAAGTCTCGACTTTCTCCATCTCAAAAGTTCCAGTGGCTGGGAATCCACTGGGACCTTTTGTCACACCCGTTTCTCCATCCCGGCGAAGAAAAGGAAGGAGATAGCGGGTTCTGTCAAGAGACTTCTAGATTCCGAAAGGATATCAAGACGCGAGCAGGAGAGGGTACTGCGCTCTCTCCAGTTTGCTTCGGTGACAGACCCAGTGCTAAAAGCACTGCTAAAGGATGCAATCGGAGTTTGGAGAAGTTATGCATCAAACGCACGAAGAGATCTGAGAAGACCAGCCACCTCGGCTAAGTACTCTTCTCAGGCCTTGGTCCCAAGCCAGACATCTAAAGAAGTCGGTTCTTCTTCAGCCACCTCCCCCGTCGGTGACGATTCACTCAGACGCCTCGAAGGAGGGATGGGGAGGTCACTCTCATCGGAAAAAAGTCCAGGGGACTTGGTCCAAGCTATTCAAGACCTTTCACATAAAACTTTCTAGAAGCTAGGGCAGTGCTCCTTACCTTAAAGAAAGTCTCCCCGCATCACTCGATTCACAAAAGGTTGGTGATAGACAGCGAGGTAGTTGTGAGATACTTGAATCGACAAGGATCGAGGTCACCACCTCTCAACCAGGTGATGTTGGCCATCTTCCGATTGGCGGAAAAGAAGAAGTGGTACCTGTCGGCAGTTCACCTTCAAGGAGTCCGCAATGTGACAGCGGACGCTCTATCCAGGCTCACACCGATAGAGTCGGAATGGTCCTTAGACGCAGGATCATTCTCCTTCATTCTGAATCAGTCCCAGAACTGCAGATAGACCTCTTTGCGACGAAAGACAACAAGAAGTTGCCCCTGTACGTGCCCCGTACGAGGAGCCCTTAGCGGAAGCAGTGGACGCGATGTCCCTTGACTGGAACAGATGGTCCAAGATTTATCTGTTCCCTCCTCACAACCTTCTGTTGAGGGTCCTCAACAAACTGAGATCCTTCAAGGGGTAGCGGCAATAGTGGCCCACAAGTGGCCGAACAGCGTGTGGTTCCTCCTGGCATTGGAACTGTAGCTGAAGTTTGTACCACTACCAGATCCAGTTCTGACCCAGCGAGTCCAGAAGTCAACTGTCTGCGCTTCATTACAGAAAACCCGGACCCTGCAGCTCATGATTTTCTCCCCCTAGCGGTGAGAAAGCGTTTCGGGATTTCGAAAGCCAGCATAGACTTCCTTGAGGAATATAAGTGCAAATCTACTAGAAGGCAATATGAGTCATCTTGGAGAAATGGGTGGCCTTTTGTCAAGGCGAAGAATCCGCAGGAGATCTTGACAGACTTCTGCTTATCTTTCTTCTCCACCTCCATGGTCAAGGATTGGCAGCTAACACGATTTCGGCGTGTAAGTCTGCTTTGACAAGACCCATTCTATATGCCTTCCAGGTCGACCTAGGTAACGAGATCTTTAATAAAGTCCCGAAAGCCTGTGCTAGGCTCAGACCTTCAGCACCTCCAAAGCCCATTTCATGGTCTTTAGACAAGTTCTTCATTTTGCTTCTCTGTTGAGCAATGAAGAGTGTGCGTTAAAGGATTTGACTCAAAAAGTTATTTTCCTATTTTGCACTCGCGTCCG
>NC_090737.1:86270935-86275935 GCF_036898095.1 Palaemon carinicauda | reverse complement strand
AATCTTAATTTCAGACTTTATGAGGATGAGGTGGTGACCACATGAACATTGTAACCAGATCTAGATTGGAAAAATATGCTATACTCCGATGAAAATTATGCTAAAGCAAGCAAAATTATGCTGTAGGTTTGACGTAATTATGCCACCTTTAAACCAGATTTCGATTATAGTTTTCATAGCAAATATCATGCAGAAAATATCTTAATAAATAACATTTCATTATTGATGTTTTATTCCAAAATTTAATTGTCTGAACTATAAACACCAACCAAGATATATACATGATAATGAAGGGATTTTATTAGGAACAATTACATGGCTGACAGAAAAGATCTTATTGAAAAGAATGGCTGAATAAGAAGAAAAAAAAAATACATTGTAAATGTATTTGTTGGTGGATTTGATCATGTCATATATTAGATGAATTTAGTACATTCATCTGCTTTTCTTGTGCCTTCTCCACAGAGGAAGTTCATTTCTCAAAGAAACATTAGACAGGCCGTTTCGCTTCTCATTCTTTTTAATGTTGACTAAAGAAAATGTACGCTCACAATTAGTATTGGAAACTAGGATACTAAGCAAGGCTCTAGCAAATTTGGAGTGGGTGGGATATTTTCTACTTGTATGAACTTTTGACCAAAAAGGCTGTTGGTATCTTGAGACAAAAATGAGTCAGTGTCACTGCTTAGTAATAATGAGCGCCATTCACCGTTAAACTCTTGTTGCTCACTCTCTAAAATTATATGTGGAACAGAAAATTTCAAAAACAGATGCTATGCCACTTCATACTAAACATACATTATCAAGAAGGGATGACACCTCCAACCAAGTTGAATCATTTAGTTGAAAACGTTTTTGTAACTGCAAAGATAATTCTACCAAAAATTTAAAATGTCGTTCAAACATCTAATTTGTCTGTTGATCATCCCTCGCATTTACAGTATTCTTAAGCAACCTAGCAAATTTTACGCCACCATAAATCTGCACTACAGGAAAATGGTTCCGTGGATCTTTAGGGTCAATTTTAATAAACTGTTACATGGAGTCTTTCAAAGCTGATGGCTTGATGAAACAGCCGAGAATGCAATATTCGACTTGCAAAAACAAAAACTAGTAGTGCGAGACGCTGAGACGACATTGGCGACTTGCCACTAGCTGTTTGATGTTCGGGACATTTTCATAGCAGCTGTCGATACATGTAATGAACAGTTGCAATCCTTAATCGTACAATATACACATTTGAAATTTCTGAGACACCCATTTTTCGTGCATTTTATTTACTACCGTTTTCCCATTTTGCTATTATTTATCTCAACTTTCTTCAGTTATTCTGTAATTATACCAGATAGACCAAAATTATGCCAAATTTATGCTAAATTTATGATTATGCCTTGTGTGAGACAAAGATAAAAGGAAAGGGTGAAGTGATGTTTGGTGAAATGTCTGGTAGAGTGTCTGGGATTGAAAGGGGAAGAGCGAGAGGGGGTGTGGCTTTATTGCCGAGTGAATGGATGACAGGTAAAGTAGTGGAATGGAAGTAGATATCATCTAGGTTAATGTGGGTAAGGGTTAGGGTAGGGAATGTTGGGTGTTTGTCAGTGCGTATGGGCCAGGTAGTGAGAAAAATGAAGAAGAGCGGAATGAGTTCTGGAATGAATTAACTAAGTGTGTAGAAGGATTGGGTAGAAGGAATTATGTAGTTGTCATGGGTGACTTAAATGCTAGAGTGGGCGCTGGAGAGGTAGAAGGTGTCATTGGGAAGTATGGCATACCAGGTGAAAATGAGAGTGGTGAGAGACTGGTAGATGTGTGTGTTGAGCAAGAGATGGTGATAAGAAATAGCTTTTTCAAAAAGAAAGATAAAAATAAGTATACATGGGTAAGAGTGGCAAATGGAAGAGTAGTAGAAAGAGCATTAATGGATTATGTGTTGATAACTAAAAGAATGTTTGGAAGATTGAAAGACGTGCACGTGTTTAGGGGTATGGCTAACGGTATGTCTGATCATTTTTTGGTGGAAGGAAAATTAGTTGTAGCAAAAGAGTGGGGGAATAGAGTAGGTGGATGTAAAAGGGGGCTAGTGAGGGTTGAAGAGCTAATAAAACCGGGGGTAAAAAGTAAATATCAGGAAAGGTTGAAAATGACATATGACGAAGTGAAATTAAGAGAAACTAGCAATTTAGAGGAGTGGAAGTTAGTAAAAGAAAATTTTGTTGGGATTGCAAGTGATGTGTGTGGCAAGAAGGTTGTTGGAGGCAGCATGAGGAAGGGCAGTGAATGGTGGAATGAATGAGTGAAGGTAAAAGTGGAAGAGAAAAAGAGGGCTTTTGAAGAATGGCTGCAGAGTAATAGTATAGAGAAGTATGAAAAATATAGAGAGAAAAATGTGGAAGTAAAGCGCAAGGTACGTGAGGAAAACAGGGCAGCTGACCTGAGGTGGGGTCAGGGATTGGGTCATTCATATGAAGAGAATAAGAAGTAGTTTTGGAAAGAAGTGAAGAGAACAAGGAAGGCTGGCTCAAGAATTGAAGAGACAGTGAAAGATGGAAATGGAAGGTTGTTAAAAGGAGAGGAGGCAAGGAAAAGATGGGCGGAATATTTTGAAAGTTTACAGAATGTTGAGGATAATAGGGAGGCAGATATAATTGCTGTTGCAGGTGTTGAGGTGCCAGTGATGGAAGATGAGAATGAGAGAGAGATTACAATAGATGAAGTGAGGAGAGCACTAGATGAAATGAGAGTAGGAAAAGCGTCTGGTATGGATGGAAGTCAAGAGATGTACGAAAGAGGACATAAAGAAGAGAACAAGAGAATGAGACACAAGCAAATGGAAGAGTGAAATGGAGTGTAAGGAGAGTTTAATTTTGTATAAAAACTGGAAGAGTGAAATCAATGAGGAGGAAGTGTATGACAATACATTTTCGTCAATTTTATTATTCAGAGCAAGGACAAACTCACTGGGCTTGAATATAAGAAACAGACACCAAGATGGAAATATAAACTGTGTATTCTGTGATGTAGAAAAAAATGCTAACCACTTTATATTATATTGTCCAAAGTTTAGTGATATAAGAATAAAAGCAATTGAGCTTCAACAACCATACGAAGAAGATAGTGCACAAACAGTTGGAAAATTCCTTTTTTTTGAAGAGAATATTGAAAATAAGAAAAGTATACTACAACAAATGTGGATGAAAAGAGAAAAACTAGTGAAAATAAGGAACACACAAAACTAAAAGACACAGAGGCGCCGTTGTAAAGGCTATGCCTCACCCCAGAACCTGAACCTGAACCTGGTGTGAGAGCTGAGATGTTGAAGGAAGGGGGTGTGACTGTACTTGAATGGTTGGTGAGATTCCTACGGGCCAACCAAGGGAAAGGCCCGTGCCAACAACAAGTGTTGGCTTTAATACCCCAACAACAACATGGTGAGATTGTTTAATGTGTGTTTTGTGTTGTCAATGGTACCAGTAGATTGGGTTTGTGCATGTATTGTACCACTATATAAGGGTAAGGGAGATGTGCATGAGTGTTGTAATTCAAGAGGTATTAGTTGTTAAGCGTAGTTGGAAAAGTGTATGGTAGAGTAATGATTAATAGTATCAAGGATAAAACAGAGAATGCAACCTTAGAAATACAGGTTGGTTTTAGAAGAGGTAGGGGTTGTATGAATCAAATTTTTACAGTAAGGCAGATATGCGAGAAATATTTAGCAAAAGGTAAGGAGGTGTATGTTGCGTTTATGGATCTAGAGAAAGCATATGAGAGAGTTGATAGGGAAGCAATGTGGAATGTGATGAGGTTATATGGAGTTAGTGGAAGGTTGTTGCAAGCAGTGAAAAATTTCTACAAAGGTAGTAAAGCATGTGTTAGGATAGGAAATGAAGTGAGTGATTGGTTTCCAGAGAGAGTGGGGCTGACACAGGGATGTGTGATGTCACCGTGGTTGTTTAACTTGTATGTTGATGGAGTGGTGAGAGAGGTGAATGCTAGAGTGCTTGGACGAGGATTAAAACTGGTAGACAAGAATGACCATGAATGGTAGGTAAATCAGTTGTTGTTTGCGGATGATACTGTACTGGTTGCAGACACAGAAGAGAAGCTTGGCCGATTAGTGACAGAATTTGGAAGTGTGTGAGAGAGAAGGAAGTTGAGAGTTAATGTGGGTAAGAGTAAGGTTATGAGATGTACGAGAAGGGAAGGTGGAGCAAGGTTGAATGTCATGTTGAATGGAAAGTTACTTGAGGAGGTGGATCAGTTTAAGTACTTGGGGTCTGTTGTTGCAGCAAATGGTGGAGTGGAAGCAGATGTACGTCAGAGTGTGAATAAAGGTTGCAAAGTGCTGGGGGCAGTTAAGGGAGTAGTAAAAAATAAGAGGGTTGGGCATGGATGTAGAGAGAGTTCTATATGAGAAAGTGATTGCACCAACTGTGATGTATGGATCGGAGTTGTGGGGAATGAAAGTGATGGAAATACAGAAATTGAATGTGTTTGAGATGCACTGTCTAAGGAGTACGGCTGGTGTATCTCGAGTAGATAGGGTTAGGAACGAAGTGGTGAGAGTGAGAACGGGTGTAAGAAATGATTTAGCAGCTAGAGTGGATATGAATGTGTTGAGGTGGTTTGGCCATGTTGAGAGAATGGAAAATGGCTGTCTGCTAAAGAAGGTGATGAATGCAAGAGTTAATGGGAGAAGTACAAGAGGAAGGCCAAGGTTTGGGTGGATGGATGGAGTGAGGGAAGTTCTGGGTGATAGGAGGATAGATGTGAGAGGGGCAAGAGAGCGTGCTAGAAAAAGGAATGAATGGCGAGCAATTGTGACGCAGTTCCGGTAGGCCCTGCTGCTTCCTCCGATGCCTTAGATGACCGCGGAGGTAGCAGCAGTATGGGATTCAGCATTATGAAGCTTCATCTGTGGTGGATAATGTGGGAGGTTGGCTGTGGCACCCTAGCAGTACCAGCTGAACTCGGTTGAGTCCCTTGTTAGGCTGGAGGAACGT
>NC_090737.1:86243435-86265935 GCF_036898095.1 Palaemon carinicauda | reverse complement strand
GCAATTGATATATTTCAATAGGTGAAGACTGAATAATATTTTACCCAAAAAGTTAATTAGTCGCTAAATAGTTTAGTAGTGAAGTTACCATGGTTGCAATCTAATTAGAACTTGAATCCTAGCATTTGGATAAGTAACTATAGATATCTCATACAGATTTTGGTTTTTCTTAGTCCAACAACAACTACAATAAATTCCAAGACTAATGTAATTTTGTGGTATTAAAAATCGAATTATTGTATATCCTACTGAAATTTTGTAAAAGCAAAGTTAAGAGAAAACGTTTTGTCATTTATAAAATACATAAAAATTATTAATATTCAATTAGAATGGTAAATAAATTTACCTATAATTAGAGGGTTATAAACAGTTATATACATTGTTCATCATTTATTCTTAATATGTTTTATGTTCATTTGAGTTATATACATTGTTCATCATTTATTCTTAATATGTTTTATGTTCATTTGAGTTATATACATCGTTCATCATTTATTCTTAATATGTTTTATGTTCATTCGAGTTATATACATTGTTCATCATTTATTCTTAATGTGTTTTATGTTCATTTCAGATTGACCGTGGTCATTGTTCAATAATAAAGACATTTGAATAAATGGACCAAGCTCTTATTTAATAATCAATATGAACTATCTACATAGATAACAAATGTTACATTTGGGGTACCCCAAATGCAACCCTAACCGCAGAAAACAACTTACCAGACATATCCCTTCAAAGGCATAGATGGTCGATGCTAAATACAGGGGCATTGTCGTCCAGCTGTTAAAGGCAGGAACCTTTTCCGCGCCCTTTGACACTGATCTCGCACAATAATAGATGATGATTACTAATCCAGCAAACTGAACGACTCCAGCTACCAAGGAAAATGGGGCCAAGGACTGAAAATAGAAGACATCTTGATAATGAGATTTAATATAAATTCCACAAGATCTTAAATATCAAGGGCAAAAGTACTGTACTGAAGGATGAATAAGTAAAACATCAGATAAAAGGTTATCTAATTAAAGGGGAAAGAAAAATAAAAGTAATTCTTGTCTATTAAGAATATTTACTAAAGCCTGTCATTTTATTATCTACCAAATGAGTAGTCTAAAGGAAAATGGCTTCTCAAAATGAATTATCCGAGTATCATGAATCTTGTGTAAAGTACTCGATGAAGCCACTAATATTTTCTAGATTAACAAATATTTGCTAAAATAGGGTTGTGGCTGATGTGATAATGTCCCTGACTGGTGAAGGCTAGACTGGGGTTCGAGTCCCGCTCAAACTCGTCAGTTTCTTTGGTCGCTGCAATCTTACCATCCTTGTGAGCTAAGGATGGGGGGGGGGGAGGTTTGGAGAAGCCTTCATGTTTATCTGCCGAGTCATCAGCAGCCATTGCCTGGCCCTCCTTGGTCCTAGCCTTGGTGGAGAGGGGGCTTGGTCAATCTCTAGGCCCATTATCCTTCTTGCTAGGGCAATGTCACTGTCCCTTACCTCTGCCATTCATGAGCGGCTTTTAAACATTTAAAATATTTATACAGACCTACATATCAAAAATTATTTTCTCATTTAGAGAAAACTTTCTATTAAATACAAAGAAAATTATGAGGGAAAGCCTCTATTGGCTTCTATGCCAGACTATCTAAAACACGCACAATTATATATATATATATATATATATATATATATATATATATATATATATATATATATATATATATATATATATATATATATATATATATATATATATATTTATAGGCTCCACCCTGGAGGGCTGATTTTTGCCATTTTTTTTCTTATCTAAAAGTCTTCCTTTTGCCTATCAGAAGACCATGATACGTGTAGAATTCATCTCCAGCCTCTATAATTCCCCCCATGGTCGTCAACGGCCCCCTTATGTTCATAGTAAAAATAAGAAATAGCCTATCATTAGTAATTGTGTAATTTTTATAGCTTACCTCTCAAAGATTGGTCGAAGTCGTTTTCTGATATGACAAATTCGAAGATAATTTGTATTTTTCCTAACCATACAAACCTTAGCTATTTACAAAGGGTATTACTTTTAGCGCAGCTGAAATGACGAGCCAATAGTTTTTAACGAGGGTTAATTACCACCGCGCTAGTTAGCGAGGGGTTGGGAAGGGTAGCTTGCTACCCCTCCCCCCTCCACACACCGGTGACTTGCTTCACTTCACGTAGAGGTAGGACTTGACTTGGGGGTCAGGGATGGCGGGCACATATGTGTAAATAGCTAAGGTTTGTATGGTTAGGAAAAATACAAATTATCTTCGAATTTTTCATTTGTTCCGTAACCGAAATACAAACCACGCTATTTACAAAGGGTGACTTACCCCTTAGGAAGGGTGGAAAGTCCCCAGCCTTACTGACTTCGGCTTGCTCGGGGGCTCGATCCCTTAGTGAGCAGCACTAGAGAGAGGGAGCCCCTGTACCTCACAGGTTCCTAGCATCGCTAGGAACGAGTGGCCTGCATAAGCAGTGTGAGGAGGAGAGTGTGACTCGTCCTATGAAGTTGACCTTGAGACCTTCAGATAGGAATTCTAGGATAGGACGTTCCCCATACCACCTCGTCAGGGTATGGGAGACGCAACAGTATTAAGCTTAATACTAGGAGCACAAAGAAGCATGGGTTACCTGCAGAGGTCGAGGTCAGCTATGCGAGGACAAGGATGCTGCTTCCCCAAGAGAGGGGAGAATGAAGAAAGATGTAAAGGTCAGACATACTCTTTCATTTACGCAGACTAAGACCGGGTAACAACGCCCTCAACCTACTGCTAATTGTCCAAAAAGGAGTCTGAGGTTAGACCAGCTGTTGTGCAGCCACTACAGGGCCGATAGAGAACGTATCGAGGCTAATGTGGGTCACGTCTTGCAGGTAGTGGGCTGTGAAGGTAGTTTGACGCTTTCAGACCCCAGCTTGAAGTACCTGCGTCACAGAGAAGTTTCTCTTGAAGGCCAGGGATGTAGCAATACCCCTGACATCGTGGGCCCGAGGGCGACGTGACGGAGGAGGGTCAGGATTCAGGGCATGGTGGATAACCCTTCGAATCCAAGCAGAGATGGTGTTCCTGGTGACCCTCCTCTTTGTCCTGCCTGTGCTCACAAACAAAGCTCGCACATGAGGACGGACTGCAGCCGTTCTCTTCAAGTAGTACCTCAGACACCTCACTGGGCATAGTAGCAGCTGGTCTGGGTCGTTTGTTACAGAACGGAGACTCGCGATCCAGAAAGAGTCGAACCGAGGATCCGGCACTCCAGGATTCTGAGTCTTGGCCACAAACTCAGGGACGCACCTGAACGTTACCTCCCCCCATCCCCTTGAATAGGCGATGTCGTACGAGAGACCATGAAGTTCACCAACTCGCTTGGCCGAGGCCAAGGCGAGTAGGAAAGCCGTCTTCCAAGACAGGTGGCGATCGGAGGCCTGGCGTAATGGCTCAAAGGGAGGTCTCTTTAGAGACCTGAGGACGCGAACCACGTTCCAAGGAGGGGGTCTCACTTCCGACTGGGGGCAGGTAAGCTCATAGCTACGTATGAGTAAAGAGAGTTCTAGCGATGAAGAAATATCCACGGCCTTCAATCTGAAGGCCAAGCTTAAGGCTGAGCGATAGCCTTTCACTGCCGAGACAGAAAGGCGCATTTCTTCTCGCAGATACACGAGGAAGTCCGCTATTGCTGGAATAGTGGCATCGAGTGGAGAGATACCCCTTCCACGACACCAACCACAAAAGACTCTCCACTTCGCTTGGTAGACTCCCTCAGAGGACCTTCGCAGGTGCCGAGACATTCTCTCCGCAACCTGTTGCGAAAAGCCTCTCTCCGTGAGGAGACGCTAGAGAGTCTCCAGGCGTGAAGCCGAAGCGAGGCTACGGCCCTGTGAGGGACACCGGAGTGGGGTTGTCTGAGAAGCTCGTGTCGTGGAGGAAGCTCCCTTGGGAGTTCCGTCAGGAGTTGCAGAAGGTCCGGAAACTATTCCGCGTGATGCCATAGCGGAGCTACTAGAATCATGGAACAGTTGACCGATAGTCTGGTCCTGTTGAGCACCCTTCTCATCAGACAGAATGGTGGGAAGGCGTACACGTCGATGTTGTCCCACCGTTGCTGGAAAGCATCTTGCCAGAGTACCTTGGGGTCCGGGACTGGTGAGCAGTACAGGGGCAGCTTGAAGTTCAAGGCTGTCGCGAACAAGTCCACCGTCGGGGAACCCCACAAAGTCAGGACTTTGTTGGCTATCTGAGGATCCAAAGACCACTCGGTACTCACTATCTGCGAAGCCCTGCTCAGACTGTCGGCGAGCACATTAATCTTGCCAGGAATGAAGCGAGCTGATAGTGTTATTGAGTGGGTTCCGGTCCACCTCAGAGTCTCTACTGCAAGATGGAATAGCTGTTGCGAAAAAGTGCCTCCCTGCTTGTTGATATAAGCCACTACCGTGTTGTTGTCGCTCATCACCACCACGGAGTGACCCGCCAGGAACCGTTGGAACTGTTGAAGGGCCAGAAAGACGGCCTTCAATTCTAGCAGGTTGATGTGTAGGCACTTTCTGATTCTGACCAAAGGCCTGAGGCCCTCTGGTTCAGAACGTGCGCACCCCACCCTTCTTTCGACGCGTCCGAAAACAGAGTCAATTCCAGGGGGAGGACAAGAAGGCTCACTCCCTTCCGCAGGTTCTCGTCGGCCAGCCACCACCGCAAGTCCGTCTGTTCCAGAGACCCCATTGGGATCAGAATGTCCGTGGAATCAGATCCTTGATTCCACCGGGACTTGAGCCGCCATTGAAGGGATCTCATTCTGAGGTGGCTGTTTGGAACCAGACGGGCCAGGGAGGATAGGTGGCCTAAGAGACGCAACCACGATTGGGCAGGGAGTTCTTTTCGCCTGAGGAAAGGTTCCGCCGCCATCCTCAGCCTTGCTATCCGGTCGTCTGATGGAAAGGCTTTGTGGAGATTGGTGTCTATTAGCATGCCTAGATAAACCAGTCGTTGGGACGGCTGCAGAGAGGACTTCTCGAGGTTTACCACGATCCCCAGATCCTGGCAAAGATCTAGAAGCCTGTCTCGGTGCCGAAGAAGGGTCAACTCCGAGTCTGCTAGGATCAGCCAATCGTCTAGGTAACGAAGGAGACGAATGCCGTTCCTGTGCGCCCAAATCGAAATCAGGGTGAACACTCTGGTGAACACCTGACGAGCTGTGGAGAGACCGAAACACAGCACCTTGAACTGGTAAATCTTGTTGTCTAGGCAGAATCTCAGGTACTTCCTGGAAGACGGATGGATTGGAATCTGGAAGTACGCATCCTTTAGATCCAGTGTACACATGAAGTCTTGTGGTCTCACCGCAAATCTGACCGTGTCTGCTGTCTCCATGCTGAACCGGGTTTGTTTGACAAACCTGTTCAGAGCTGAGAGATCGATGACGGGTCTCCAGCCTCCACTAGCCTTCTTTACAAGAAAGAGTCGACTGAAGAAGCCTGGAGAGTCGTCCACGACCTCCTGGAGACCACCCTTCTCGAACATGGTCTCGACTTCGGCCTGAAGGGCCAGCCCCTTTGCCGATCCCATGGCATAGGGGCTCAACGACACTGAATTCGCTGTCAGGGGAGGTTGAGATGACGTGAACGGGATGCGATAACCTTGGCCGATCACCGAGACCGTCCAAGCATCGGCCCCGTGTTGCTGCCACCTGCGGACGCAATGCTGAAGGCATCCCCCACAGGTGGAAACGCAGGGGGACTGCCACCCATAGGGCTTGCGGCCGCGGCCGCCACCCCTAGGAGTCTTGCCTCCCCTGGAGGACTTACCGTCCCTCTTGACCTTGGCTGGAAAGGGCTGGGGCTTAGACACCACTTTCTTGGCTGCCGGTGCCTGTTTGGGAGCCTTACGAGGCTGTTGCTGCTGTTGTGGCGGGGCTGGAGGCTTATAGGGCCGAGTTGTAAGGGCCCTGTGGAGGAGGGAGTCCGTGCTGGATTTCCTCCACCTCTCAGCCGTTCGCTCCAAGTCTTGAGGCTCAAACAGGCTCTCCCCCAGAAGGGAAGCATGTCGGAGCCTACACACATCCACGGCGGGGACCTTCGGATGGAATCTCTCGGACACAGCATCGCGACGCTTCAACACCGAGTTGGCCCACAGGGTGGTAACCTGGTGCGCCAAAAACTCGATGGAGCAGGTGCCCGAGAGCAAGAAGGTCTCTAGGGCCTTCCTATTGGTCTCCTTGGACAAGTCCTCCGATTGCAATAGGATGCCCAGAGATCCTAGCCAGAAGTCCAGCCACAAAGTGGCCTGCATGGCACACTTAGCGACCTTCTCATGGTTAAGGATCTCCGCCGCCGAGAACGACACCTGCCGGGCAGAGAGTTTCTCCAGGGGAACTCCCTTCGCCAGCTCCTCCACAGAGTGATGGAGAGGAAGAGCGAGGTTGTGCTCATCCAGGATCTCGAAATACCTCCTCTGCTGAAGGCGAGGAGGAGGGATAAGCTTGTTCCCGGCAGTGGAACGACTGGAGGAGGCAAGAAGTGCGAGCTGAGCGTTGGCCCTAGCTCTGGCACTCTTCAGCCCCCGAGACCAGGGCAGAGCTGCACTGGTCTTAGGGGCCTTCCAAACGTCAAACACTTCATCCAGAATCGTGTCTTTGCCTTCACGGGGGGCGATGACTGGATCCATAAGTCTGTTAAGTGTCCTTATCAGGCTTAGGACCTGCCAGAAGGCATGTTCGGACTCTTGCTGTTCTCCTCCCTGTGGGCTGGCAGCTAAGTCTACTGCCCCAGGAATCTCTTCCTGGGGTGACACGTGGATATTCCCCTGGGTAGTCGTGGGTTCCTGACGAATCCTTGCAGAGGATTTAGGGACGGTCTTGGAATCCTTGGGTTCCCTCCTGGGAGGGATACAGGATCCCAACAACGAGGTTCGAGGGGCCCCTTCCTCACGAGACGATTCTCATGCCTGAAGCGAAGTCTCCCCCCCCCCTGGTGCCGAGGGGAAGACTACCGCCCCACTGGACTCACCTGAGGACGGAAAGGCCTCGTCCACGGGAGAAGGAGAGAGTACTCGTGCAGGAGAAGGGACCTTCGAGACCGACCTCTTGAGAACCAACTTCGCCCTAGGGGAAGTCACCACGAAGTCCACTCTTCTCTTTCTCTTCAGCGTAGGAGAGATAGCCACTGGTTTGTCACCCTGGCCGGCGAGTGGTGGTTTCATAACCCTCACTAACGCCCGTGCCAGCGGACCAAACTAAGTCTGCTGCTCCAAGGGAGTCCGAAATCCTCGCTAAAGAGAAAGGGATCGGGTGATCCTTTGGAGTGGACACGACGGTACCTGCCTGAAAAGAAGGTGGGGAAGAATGCTGTACTGACCTGTCTTCATCCTGCACTACCAACGTGTGCTTGGATGGAGGTGATCCCGAGTGCCGTCTAGGAGCACGCGTTCCTGCTGCTACCACCGGCTGTGGAATTCGCCGCGAACGATGGTCGCGCGAGGGCGAATGGTCGCGCGGGAGTGCGGGCGAGCCATCGCGCGGGCGCACAGGCGAGCGGTCGCTCGGGCGCGCAGGCGAGCGATCACGCTGGCGCGCAGGCGAGCGATCGCGTGGGCACGCAGGCGAGTGGGCGCGAGGGTGGGCAGGTGAATGAACACGTGTCCGAGGCGACGAACGCAAGCGTTGGCGCGACGGCAAGGGATCGTGCTGCCGCGTAGGTGAGAAAGATCGCTGGCCATATCGCGATGTGGTATGTCGACGCACTGGTGTGCGATGGCGAGCAGCATGCGCAGGTGAATGATCGCGTGATAGGGTGCGATGGTGATCAGCATCCGCAGGAGGGCGATCGTTCAGGGTTGTGCGATGAGGAGCTGCATGCGTAAGCGGGCGATCGTTCAGGGTTGTGCGATAGCGAGCAGCATGCGCAGGTGAATGATCGCGTGATAGGGTGCGATGATGATCAGCATCCGCAGGAGGGCGATCGTTCAGGGTTGTGCGATGAGGAGCAGCATGCGTAAGCGGGCGATCGTTCAGGGTTGTGCGATGGCGAGCAGCATGCGCAGGTGAAAGATCGTGTGATGGGGTGCGATGGTGATCAGCATCCGCAGGAGGGCGATTGTTCAGGGTTGTGCGATGAGGAGCAGCATGCGTAAGCGGGCGATCGTGCAGGGTCGTGCGATGGCGAGCAGCATGCGTAGGAGGGCGATCGTGCGATGGCGAGCGGCATATGCAGGCGGGCGAGCGGCATATGCAGGCGGGCGAGCGGCATATGCAGGCGGGCGAGCGGCATATGCAGGCGGGCGAGCGGCATATGCAGGCGGGCGAGCGGCATATGCAGGCGGGCGATCGCGCGATGGCGAGCTAGAAACTGGCGAACCATGTTCCTTCAGGAGCGTTGGTGAACGTCGGTGCGTTCGTTGTCGCTGTTGAATAGGCGATACTAAGATCGCCTGTGCGCGCTGGCAAGCAGGTGAACGCTGGCGAGGAGGTAATCGCTGGCGTGTAGGTGATCGCTGGCGTGTAGGTGATCGCTGGCGAGCTGGTGATCGCTGGCGAGCAGAAGGTCGACGCGTGTCCTGTGAGAGGACAGCTGGTGTGGCGCATTCACGAGCAGGAACGGGAAGATCGCTGGCGCGTTGGCGAACATGTGTTTCTGACTCACGCGCAGCACAATGTTGCGTAGCCACAGGACCAGGCAGATGGTGAGCAGGGAGTTCAGCAGGTACTAAAGGGTGGTCAGAGACCGCAGGGCGATGGTCCTCATATGAGCGCTGACGCTCGGAAGAGAGCTGACGAGCAGGAGAGCGCTGGCGAGGGGGGCGCACATCAGGAGAGAGCCGACGAGCAGGTGAGCGTCGGCGAGCAGGAGATCGTCGACGAGCAGGAGATCGCTGGCGAGCAGGAGATTGCTGGCGAGCAGGTGAGCGCTGGCGAGCAGGAGAGCGCTTGTGCGCTAGCCCTGCTCGCGTAAGGGAAGAATCCCTTAGCCCCGAAGGGACCGTTGCTTGTCGGGTGACGTGTTCTCCAGAAGGCGAAGATCCGGCAGGAGATAGTGAGCGGTCTGCAGAAAGGTTCAAGGAGGGCGGAGCAGTCGGTTGAGGCTGACGAGGAGAGTCCCCCCCGGAGGAAGAAGACCCAAAAAGGTGCCTCTTAGTCCCCCTGTAAGGGGAAGGGAAGCCCTTGTGGCGTAGAGGGCGGTGAGCCTTACGGCGGAGGCGGCCTCGGGGGAGATCGTCGGGACCATCGGTCCTCCGAAGGGGAGTCTCCGTCAAAACACTTCCCTCAGAAGGAAGCTGGGCAGCAGTCGAGACCGAAGGACTCACTTCCCCCTTCGAAGGATGCACAGAAGGAGGAGGAGAGCCTTGAGCACCATCACCAGCAACAGCACCTGCGTCGGAAGGCCCAGCCACGTCGGAGGCCTCTGTCACCACGACGTCGACAATAGACAGAGGGTCTACCTCCGCTACCACCAGCGACTGTTTAACAGCGGCCCCCAACGAGACAAGGTCAATAAGAGCGACCCTGGAGGGCAAGCCCTTAAGCCCCAGGGACGACCAAATCTGTAAAAGATCATCACTGGATAAGGCATTATTATCAATAACCTCCCCCGGAGGAGGAGGGGGAACCGCCTCGCTATGGGAGGCGACGCCCTCTCCCCCCAGCGAAGGTAGGGAAACAGAACAAGGGCCTGCGCTCCCACTCGGACGACTCTCCTTAGGAGGCGGACGAGGGGGAGCTTCGGAGGAGGTTTGGACGGCGGAAGAAGAGTCCCGAGAACCTTCCTCCTTCAAGGCTAACCCCGGAGGAGAACGGTCTCTCTTGGGAGGCAGACCACTCCCTGCACTCACGGCACATGTTATCCTGGTCGCACCGTCGGCCCCGACATTGAGGGCAGAGGGTGTGAGGATCCGTAATAACGTCCGACTCGAAAGTCCCACAAGGACGGCCGGCAACTCCAGGGCATGTACGCATAGTAAATAAAAGAAAATAACTGAAGGTCAACTTCCAACCAATCACACAAGCTGAAAAGAAAAAGCAGAAAATTAAAGGCTGTCACGAAGGCGATGAACAGACACGTCTGATCACCGCCGAGCCAAAAGTGAAGTGAAGCAAGTCACCGGTGTGTGGAGGGGGGAGGGGTAGCAAGCTACCCTTCCCCACCCCCCCGCTAACTAGCGCGGGGGTAATTAACCCTCGTTAAAAACTATTGGCTCGTCATTTCAGCTGCGCTAAAAGTAATACCCTTTGTAAATAGCGTGGTTTGTATTTCGGTTACGGACCAAATCAGTTTCATCAAGGAAAATTAATTTAGGGGTAACTATGACATTATCTCCCATCTCCCTGTGTCATCAGAAAAAAATCGCTTTTTCACGGTTTTTTATTTTTTTCGGGAGAGGGGTATATTTCTTTGCTTGTCCTGCTATTATGTGTTAAGTAACATAATTTTTAGAAGTTTTAGGCTATCAAGTGACGTAAAACCTACAAATACACAGAAGGTTTTGTCCCTAAATCGAGATTTTAATTTTTGGTGAATATTTATTTCTAGGAATCACTCCATCATATGCTTGGCTTTCACTAAAGTTATGGCTCGTTTTTTTCTTGCTGTGTGATTACTTATTGTTCGATTTTGATAAAACTGTGTGTGCATGTTCCAGGTGGATAAACAAACATGCCTATAGAACGAAATTTCAATTCAAGACAGTAGTTTCTCACCGATCACCAAATAACATTTAATTCGCTGGGACAGATTTTCACATTTTTATTCATAAAATCCTTTATTTTCCCTGTAGGATGATAAAACTCACAGAGGATGTGCCTTATTATAGGGCTAATAATGCCTGGAAATTTCATTAGCGTGTCTTGATTAGTGTATTTTTGAGAAATATTTTTACGATTGGCACCCCTACACAGTGGAGCCTACCCTTAACAGTCTTGACAAAACCTTTTTTATTATTGCCAACGAATGTTTCTTGACGCATCCCATTTACGCCATAGAAATAGAAAGACACGAAAAAACAGTCTGTAAACAGTTAATTATAAAATACAAGAAAAAATTCAGTATGAAAGGTATGTATAATAAATACAAAAATAAGTTTAAAAAAAAAAAATCAATTTAAATTCTAAAAAAAAACAAAAATAAATGTGAAAAAAAGGGTATTCTAGAGCTAACATACATATTAAAGTAAAGTTGTCTGAGGAGATCATCCTATCTGAACTAAACGACAAAACCTGTAGTAGTGACCAGCCGAAGTGAAGCATCAAGAAGAAAATTTCAAGTTGCCAGCTAAAGGCTTATTCACACGACCCGTTTTCTGTACGAAAGGCTGGGCGGTGGCTAACCGGTGTTGTAATGTTGTACATTCATACGAGGCGTTCCTATCCGTTTAATCGCGCGCGGTTTTCATTGTATATTTAGGTTTTAGACTTTCACGTGAGGATTGAGTAAATTACAATAATTTTGACACTAATATGTTGGTTGATAATGTTGATATAAAAAGTTATTCAACTTCATTATACTTTCTGCACCATTCCAAGAGTACTAAAATCATGATATTCACCTGTTTTATTCACTGCCTCTCCAACCACTTTTCATATATTTTCTTTACATAAATTATTGCTATACTACTAATTTGCCATGTCCAACATCTCCTCATACCCTCGAACAAGTTCAATTAACCTCTGATCCATGGTTTCAACAATAAACTAACTATAATTTGCGACTATAAGGAAAAGCCGGGGTTGTAGGCCACGAAACGAACGGGTATGATATGGGTCCTTATTCACATGAACCATCATCCCAGGGTTAAAAGGTATTCTTTTAACCCTGCATCATCCACCCGCTGGTTGGGTGGCTAACGGCAGTCAAACCGGCTGAGGTTTCTTAGAAAGAGCCGAGCCGACTCGGATGGCTGACGATCGAGGGCTGCCGTCCGACTGATGGAACGTGTGAAGTTGCATTTGAATACACGTAAGAAAGCTAGACGCCGCTTAAACGACGGCCTGCCTGTTGGAAAGAAAAATGGTCATGTGAAGTGGCCTTTAAGCGATGTGCAAGGTGACAGAGGATATTTGGTTATTCACTTTAGGAGCTTGTTCTTCAATTATTAATAAAAGTTTAACTAGCATAGAGGAGTTGTTTGGCACTTGTGCAATATCTTTGAAATTCTAGTATGAATACTAGTTTTGAATTTATATGCATGTTATCCGATGGTAGAGAACTCCTTACTATTGAACCCACATCCAGTCCTATGGTTAACACTCCGATGAGCATCTATGCGAACTTTCTGTAGTCTTTGTGGAACCTACATAATTGCATTGAGTACATGATAAAATCTGACAAGTAAACATATAAACTACTTAAGAACGCATTAGATCTGGGAGAGAATCCTTAAATTTAAACTTGGATCCCACTGTTAAGGTATTCATAAAAATTAATTTAAGATACAGACCGAAAACTATCTAAAACCGCTTTAATTATTTTTTTCCAAATTTTTTTGTTATGGATGAAAGGTAGGAGCATAGGTCTTTTCAGGCACAGTAAATATTAGAAATTTTGGTTGATATAAGTTAAGAAATTTGTTGGGAAGCCGTTATTTTCTAAGTATTGTTCCAAAAAAAATAATTTCAATATGAAAGGATGACCAGTCACACTAAAAGAGAAAACGCCCTATATTTCCTATAGCTTTTGTTTACTTTCGGGGTTCCTTGCTGACGTGTCTCGCAGAACAGCTGTGTACTCGCCAGATGAGTTGAACTGCATCTTTCTCTGTAGATGCATTGCTTACTACCAACTTTACATTCAATTTTTTACATATTCCATTGGACTAAAGATTACATTAATCCATCTCAATTACAGATAATAAAGAACTTTGCCAAAAGAGTCATAATGAAGTGAGTAAAAATATGACTTAGGTTTCAAAAGATTTTATAATAACGGCAAATTATGTAAAGTACAGTTTACACTAGATATCAAAAAACTTTACATACCGTAGTTATCAAAAGATAAGAAACGATCTTGAAAATACACTACGAAAATCTCGAACCATTACCTTAAGATTTGGAGCAAAACAAACGAGGAGGACTGGTAAGATGGCCATTCCCAGGAATCCAAGGTTGCTGATACCTGTACCAGTGATCACTATGCCATCAATTGCCTGAAAAAAAAATCCTTAAACTCACTCTAGCAAAATTGTGTGTGTGTATATATATATATATATATATATATATATATATATATATATATATATATATATATATATATATATATATATATATATATATATATATATATATATATATATATATATATATATATATATATATATATATATATATATATATATATAATGTATATGTATACATTTAAAGTATATCAAATATATTTTTATATTTATATTTATATTTATATAACGGATTTTGAGCGAAGCGAAAAATCTATTTTTGGGTGAGATAGCCATGTCGTCCTGATGGAAGTTCCTATAGGGTAGCTTCCTAGGGTATATTACAACTACGGCGATATTCCCAGAGAATTTACCTTAAGGTACCAGAATTCTAACTCCTGGAGCGAGTATCCCTCGTGAAAGGGATATCGCGACATATCAGAGGACGTATTCTAGACACGTCACATGGCAATCTACGACCTGAACAGAGATTCGTCTCGTAGGAGGGAGATTGACGAGATACGAATTCGGGAAAGAAAAAGGGGAGCCGCTCCCAAGACTTCCCTATCCCCCGATTCGTATGCGTGCCTGGCGCCAATCCTGGCGCCATCTGTATTCCTTGTAGCGTACACGAGGTGCTACAGATACTGTATGTAGGGAGGGGTCCTACAGCCCTTTCTTAGAAAGGCAAGGGCGGGTCCATCAGGACGACATGGCTATCTCACCCAAAAATAGATTTTTCGCTTCGCTCAAAATCCGTTTTTTGGGCTCAAGCCATGTCGTCCTCATGGAAGTGTACCAGAGCATTACTGTATCTGTGGATTCTCAGAACGTGCCGTACTCCCCGGAGATATTTATTCCCGGTCGACTAGACCTAGAGACCTAAGATGTTACCGTTATACATCTTTTCAACTAACTATAAACTATGTTAGAGCTTCCTGCCCCCTACAGGGAAGAGTCCTACTAGACTCTGGAAAGTCTCGAAGAGTACATATATCTATGTATGAATACCAGGCAAGCTAATATAGTGGTCTCGCCCTATATTAAGTAAAGCATAGTTTGTATAGAACCACTGCGTCAATATATTGACCAGTCATCAGCAAAATACTTGTATTGGACAAAGGTTTATATCCGCATAGGAAGAAACTAATAAAACCGCCCTCGTCCCTTTATGGGACGGAGTCCTCCCATTAGGGGACTTACATAAACCAATGCAACATAGCTTGCAAAACAGAACAATTCTATCAGAATTATCCCAGATAAGATACATAGAATTAAAATGCTCAATTATACCAATAAATTGACACAGGTGAAAGAGACGCAAGGTTCTCAAGAACAAGTTTATTGACAGATAATAAACAGACAGGTTAACAACAAATATATATATTTATATAAAAGAGGGTAACCCAAAACTTTAAGCATAAGTATGATAGTAAACAGAACTTGTTTATCTGAAAGAAAAACCATTAAACACCACTTTAATGAGATACCAAGGTATCAAGTCATAAAAAATCTGTATTACAAATCAATCACATTAGCGTTAGAAACGCTTGGCACACATGTCTGAACTTATGCAAGGTTCACCTTTGAAGGAAGGAACAGTCTATATGGGCACTTGGTGCCCTCATTTAGTTTGTAGTACAGTATGTACCTACACACTCACCCTGGACTTAATCGTCCCATTTAAGACCACTGTTCCTTGCAGAGTTAAACAGTAGGGTTAACTACACGACCCACTGCTACCACAGATCTCTTAAGTTCCTCTACTTGCTTCGCATAGTGGCGAAAGAACACCCTGGAAGACTTCCAGCCCGTGTATGAACGGAGATGTTCAAAATCCATACAATTAAAGAAATTTAGGGATGAGGCAACTTTCCTCGGATCGTGACCTGCGGGTGTACTGTCAGGATCCGCTCTGCGAATAAAATATGTCATTTTCGCTCTGAGTTGATTCAGAGATAAATTTGAGCCTGATGTTTCTCCCCTGAATAGTTGACTACCCTTGAAGTCTGAAGTTCTACGAAGATAGACCTTTAGGCATTCTACTGGACATAGAGATGCATCTTCTTTCAGAGGACAGATTCTCCAGGGACCCCACCTGTTGGTGGGTAACTCATTCTTGGCGAGAAACGTAGGATCCGGAAACAGGTTCAGCTCCCCCCCATCCAGGAACTGAACACGACCTGCCTCTCTCGAGAGGGCTACGATCTCACTAACCCTGGCCCCGGACGCGAGTGCAAATAGGAAAATAACTTTTTGCGTCAAATCCTTTAACGCACATTCTTCATTGCTCAACAAGGAGGCGAAATGAAGAACTTTGTCTAAAGACCATGAGATGGGCTTTGGAGGTGCTGAAGGTCTGAGCCTAGCGCAGGCTTTCGGAACTTTATTAAAGATCTCGTTACCTAGGTCGATCTGGAAGGCAAATAAAATGGGTCTCATCAAAGCCGATTTACACACTGAAATCGTGTTAGCTGCCAATCCTTGGCCATGGAGGTGGATGAAGAAAGATAAGCAGAAATCTGTTGAGATCTCCTGCGGATTCTTTGCCTTTACAAAGGCCACCCATTTTCTCCAAGATGACTCATATTGCCTTCTAGTCGATTTGCACTTGTATTCCTCTAGGAAGTCTATGCTGGCTTTTGAAATCCCGAAGCGCTTTCTCACCGCTAGGGCGAGAAAATCATGAGCTGCAGGGTCTGGGTTTTCTGTAATGAAGCGCAGACAGTCGACTTCTGGACTCGCTGGGTCAGAACTGGATGTGGTAGCGGCACGAACTTCATCTGTAGTTCCAACGCCAAGGGGAACCACATGCTGTTCGCCCACTTGTGGGCCACTATTGCCGCTACCTCCTTGAAGGATCTCAGTTTGTTGAGGACCCTCAACAGAAGGTTGTGAGGAGGGAACAGATAAATCCTGGACCATCTGTTCCAGTCGAGGGACATTGCGTCCACTGCTTCCGCTAAGGGGTCCTCGTACGGGGACACGTACAGGGGCAACTTCTTGTTGTCTTTCGTCGCAAAGAGGTCTATTTGCAGTTCTGGGACTTGATTCAGAATGAAGGAAAATGATCCTGCGTCTAAGGACCATTCCGACTCTATCGGTGTGAACCTGGATAGAGCGTCCGCTGTCACATTGCGGACTCCTTGAAGGTGAACTGCCGACAGGTACCACTTCTTCTTTTCCGCCAATCGGAAAATGGCTAACATCACTTGGTTGAGAGGTGGTGACCTCGACCCTTGTCGATTCAAGCATCTCACAACCACCTCGCTGTCTGTCACCAATCTTATGTGGATCGAGTGACGCGGGGAGACTTTCTTTAAGGTAAGGAGCACTGCCATAGCTTCTAGAAAGTTTATATGAAAGGTCCTGAATAGCTTGGACCAAGTCCCCTGGACTTTTTTCCGATGAGAGTGACCTCCCCATCCCTCCTTTGAGGCGTCTGAGTGAATCGTCAACGACGGGGGAGGTGGCTGAAGAAGAACAGACTTCTTTAGATGTCTGGCTTGGGACCAAGGTCTGAGAAGAGTACGTAGCCGAGGCGGCACTGGTCTTCTCAGGTCTCTTCGCGCGTTTGATGCATACCTTCTCCAAACTCCGGTTGCATCCTTTAGCTGTGCTCTTAGCACTGGGTCTGTCACTGAAGCAAACTGGAGAGAGCCTAGTACCCTCTCCTGTTCGCGTCTTGATATCCTTTCGGAATCTAGAAGTCTCTTGACAGAGCCCGCTATCTCCTTCCTTTTCTTCATTGGGATGGAGAAACTGTGTGACAAAAGGTCCCAGTGGATTCCCAGCCACTGGAACTTTTGGGATGGAGAAAGTCGAGACTTTTTCTTGTTGATCTTGAAGCCTAGGTACTCTAGGAACTGGATCACCTGACTGGAAGCTTGCAAGCATTCGGTCTCGGATGCTGCCCACACCAGCCAGTCGTCCAGGTAGGCTACTACCTGAATTCCCTTTAGGCGTAATTGTTTGAGAGCTGCGCTCGCAAGCTTCGTGAAAATCCTTGGGGCTATGTTTAGCCCAAATGGCATGGCTCTGAAGGTGTACAGTTTCCGTTGTAGCCTGAACCCTAGGTAGGGGGAGAGTCGAAGGCTGATTGGAATGTGCCAATAGGCGTCTGACAAGTCTATAGAGACTGAGTATGCCCTCTTGGGCAGTAAGGTCCTTATGTGTTGCAGTGTTAGCATCTTGAATTTGCAATTCACTATGAACTTGTTGAGTGGTGACAAGTCCAGAATGACTCTGAGCTTTTCCGAGTCTTTCTTGGGAACACAAAACCGCCTCCCTTGGAATTTGATGGACTTCACCTTTCGGATCACATTTTTCTCCAACAGTTCTTGAACGTACTCCTCCAAAATGGGGGTGGAGTGTTGGAAAAACCGAAGGCATGGGGGTGGAGTGCTGTACCAGCTCCAACCCAGTCCATTCTTGAGTAGGCTTTGGGCCCAGGGATCGAAGGTCCAGCGATCCCAAAATTTCATTAGTCTCCCTCCTACCGGTATCATTTCACTTGGACTGCCGTCCTGAGGTCTTGCCTCCCTGACCACGACCACCTCTGAATCCCCTTCCCCTTGAGGGGCGCCTAGACGAGCCTCTGGCTGCTCCTCTAGGTTTTGCACGAAAGGAAGAAGACTGTCCTTCGAACGTTGGGGCGAATGTGGTTGACTGACCTGGCACCGCCTGGGGTACCCACTGAAAGGCAGTCGGGGTTTGTGCCACCATCTGGGGCACTGGAGGCAAAGGCAATTGCAGTTGCTGTTGCTGTCTATAAGGCTTGGCTGGCCGAGATGGTAGCCTAGTCTTCATATTCTTCCTCTTGGTTGAGGACCCTCATCCGGGGAAGATTTTCTTTTGATAGCCAGGCCCCACTTCTGGAGAAGATTTCTATTCTCCATGGCGGCCTTATCAACAACCTCTTTGACCACATCGGTAGGGAAAAGGTCTTTTCCCCAAATGTTGGAGGAGATTAACTTCCTTGGCTCGTGTCTCACCGAAGCCCCGGAGAACACGAACTCCCTGCAAGCTCTCCTTGCCTTGACGAAGCTATAAAGGTCCTTCGTCACTGTGGCTAAGTGAGACTTAGCCACTACCATGAACATTTCATGGACCTTGGGGTCACTTGCCATCGTCTCGAGAGTAGTCTGATGAGACATTGAGGCAGCCAGTCTTTCTTCTGTCTCGAACTCTCTTCGTAAAAGAGATTCGGACAGCTTGGGGAGGTCCTCGCCGAATTGCCGTCCGGCAATATCAGCCTCCAACTTTCCCACTGAGAATGTCAGATGGACATCCTTCCAGTCTTTGTGGTCCATAGGTAGAGCCAGCGACAAGGGTTTACACTCCTCCAGGGAGGGGCAAGGCTTGCCGGCCTCGACTGCCTTTAGGACAGCCGCAAACCCTTTCTGTAAAAAGGGGAAGGCTCTATCAGGAGAGGACACAAACGAAGGGAGCTTCTTGCTCAATGCAGCTACCTTCGAATTCGAGAAGCCCCTCTCTTTCATCGAGGATGAAAGTAGGGCTTAAGCCTTAGCGTGGTCCATAACAATGACCTCCTTCGGCTCTGTCTCCTCCCTTGAAGCTGGTTCTTTTCTCAGCCGGACATAGCAGTCCGGATATGATGCCTTGCTGGGCCAGAATTCTACCTCCTCTAGGGGAACTGAACCCAGCTTATCCGAAATGACGATCTTTCCAGTCGTCATCGGCATGTGCTCAGCATACCTCCATGGGTTAGCATCTGAGCATATGGGAAGGTCTTTCACATTGAGCCTTTTCCGGGGCCCATGTGATTCTGCCAGGGACTGCATACGCAGTTCCATTGCAGCCGCCTTCTCCTGATTCTCCTTCTGCATTTGTTGGATCATTCCAACAATCGAAGAGAGGGGCCTGTCCCAGTTCTACTGGGAGGCCAGCCGATGTTGAGGGGATAGGCTCCGGCATCTGAACCGGAGTAGCCGACACCTCGTCGACCTCATCCTCTACGACATCCGGGGTTTGAACTTGATCCTGACCTTCTGCCAGGAGGTCTTCTTCCAAACGATCGTCCAGGTCAGACATCCTGTCACACAACTGGATGTCTTGCATCGCATCTGCGACTTCCTCGTCCACCTGGACTTGATCTTGAAGGATCTCCTCTTGAGGCTGGGGAATCACTGCCTCAGCTGATGCCTGGGGAAAAAGATACGCCCTCATCTTCTCACTTGGAAGATAAGGGCCAGAGGTGTTCTTCTTGAAGCCCCTTACCCAAGTACGAAGCTTTTCCCTAGCTATATCCCTTGATTCCGCCGTTCTAGGGGAATCAAAAGCCTCAGTAATCAGGTTAGTGCATACAGTACATACCTGAGGGTCCCAATACTGGAGATCATCCTTGGAGACAGCGCATGCTGCGTGTCTCCTACAACACTCATGTCCGCAGAGGTTCTTGCTGCGGACATTGCAGAAAACATTTCCGCACTTCGGAGGGTCCTCCTGTAAAGAGAAGAAATTTCCATGAGTATCAAGTGAACTATGTATCACTGGATATGCATAGTATAGCATAACAATTCATAAATGAAAGACACACACTTGTGTTTCCCTCACAACCCATTGTTGCAGCCTTCCAGATAATAAAATCAAAAATGGTTTTATCTCTACTAGAGTAACCCAATGCAAGGTTTCCATAGGAAACAGGTGGAGCTCACACCTAGGCAATGATTTTAAAAATCCTGGATAATAGACGGGGAAGAACTCTGCTTCCTGTCTGAGGGCAACAGCAAAGGGCTGTGTAAGAAAACACAATAGTGTTAGAAGATACAGTGCTGTACCTAAACTTTTACTATAGTTTTCTTCTTACTGTATATGCTATACAGAAGAATACTAGTACAGTATAGGAGGATGTGTGCCGGCCTGCCTTTGCCGGCCGGCACACACCACAATTAGCTTTAAAGTATACTACTTAACAGCTATAGGGCGGCAGCCTTCTGGTTCAAATGCCTGTGCCGGCGGCAGCAGCTGCCGGCCAGCAACAGCCAGTGTTGGCCGGCAATGATTGCAGGCCAGCAACTACACAAGGTAGTACCCAGCTGCCGGCCACACTCTTGGTGACCGGCAGACAAGGACTGACATAAGCCGGCCGGCAAAGGTACAAGACCGATGCCAGCCGGCAGCAAAAGAACCAGAAGACTACACCTGCCGGCCTCATAGGCCGGCTGCCGGGACAGGTACAGCACTAGAAGAAAATAGAATGGATGCCGGGATAAGAGTGTACACAACCCCCCAAGCCCGGCAACCGAAAGAGTGCATATAAGGAAGGGGAGAAACTTAATTCAGGCTTCCTTGACCAATGCCGTCCGGCTCTGCCGTCAGGCATGGATGAGGGACCAAGAGAGGTCCGGGCAGCACTCGAAAACATAAGACCCTTGCCGTCCAGCGTCTCTGCCGGCCGGCAATGGGCTTAGTCAATCCATATCCCAACCTATACTAGGTCCAGAAGTAGAATGACATATGGTACAGTAATACCCCTGCCGGCCAGCTCTGCCGGCCGGCAAGGTACAGTACAGTAATGGCTAGGCCATTACGGAGATAGAGGGGGAAGGGACAAGAGGGTCCTGCCAACCTTGCTTTAGTGACAGATCACCCGCAGCCAAGAACTCTGTCTTAGCCTAAGGGAGATCTAAGGGAAAGGGCCAGCGCAGTAGTATAATACCTGCCAGCTTCCAGAGCACCAAAGCAAGGAAGGCGTTGCAACTCCCAAGGGAAGATTTATCCTCCCCGAGAACAGCAACAGGACTTAGTCTGGTCGATCACACAAGAAGGAATCATAACTACAGAAACCTTCGACAGTGACCTAAGGGAGCTCAGCTCCCTTTGTAAGTGTTAGGTCAGCGAGGGAGACTCTGCCCCAAGCCAAACAACACGGACTCAGACTAAAAACTCTGTTGTTCTGTCCCTCTTTGAACCAGACTCTGCTGGAACAGGAAGGTACAGTAACACCCTAGTATAGTTTTATCGAAAATAAATTCGGAAAAAACCACTTAGGGATAAGCCCAAGGCTTAAACAGAGGGAAAGGGATTGCATACCTTCTCCGAAGAAAAGAAAGCAACCGGGGAGTATAATAAAGTATATTAAGGCTCCATAAGCAATTAGCCTAGGCACCAAGAGAATCGATTACCTAATTCACCGAAACTCTCACGTATACAATCTTGGAAATATTCCACACAGTCTAAAATGTATAAAATATAGCCTAAAGCTTCAATAAAATTTTAATTACACTCGGAAAAACCATAATCATGCATTAAGTACTAGGACCAAACGACTAGGCTACATGGCCTAGCGTAGGCCAGAATGGCGAATACTTCGCCAAATAATACTAAGCACGAAAGGAAATCCTATGTAAAGCTAAATAGCTAAATTTTATTAAGCAAAACAACCAGGAATGTCACTCTGACTAACTAATTTATACCTAGCGAGTGACAGTGTCCAAGACACCTCTGGTAGGCTACGGCTCTTGTATCAAAGATTAATCCTATTAATCACTCAAAATTTTACCAAGAGCCTACATTTATACATAACAGACACTATACTCAACTTATCCGAGGTCAACGAAGACGAAGAAGCCATGAAAAGCTGAATAAATCCAAGATTTGCGAGAAAAACAGGAAAAAACACCGAGTTTGTTAAGCTACGCAAAAAGGAATACAGATGGCGCCAGGATTGGCGCCAGGCACGCATACGAATCGGGGGATAGGGAAGCCTTGGGAGCGGCTCCCCTTTTTCTTTCCCGAATTCGTATCTCGTCAATCTCCCTCCTACGAGACGAATCTCTGTTCAGGTCGTAGATTGCCATGTGACGTGTCTAGAATACGTCCTCTGATATGTCGCGATATCCCTTTCACGAGGGATACTCGCCTCCAGGAGTTAGAATTCTGGTACCTTAAGGTAAATTCTCTGGGAATATCGCCGTAGTTGTAATATACCCTAGGAAGCTACCCTATAGGAACTTCCATCAGGACGACATGGCTTGAGCAAAAAAAGATATTTATATATTTATATATATATATATATATATATATATATATATATATATATATATTATATATATATATATATATATATATATATATATATATATATATGCACGTTCATTATAAATATGATATATATATATATATATATATATATATATATATATATATATATATATATATATATATATATATATATATATATATATATATATATATATATATACACACATTTATAATTATATAATAATAATAAACATGCGTATTCATATCTATATATATATATATATATATTAGATATACTTTAAATATATACATATATGTATATAAATATTTTGAATTT
>NC_090737.1:86219225-86226725 GCF_036898095.1 Palaemon carinicauda | reverse complement strand
ATTATTATTATTATTATTATTATTATTATTATTATTATTATTATTATTATTATTATTATTTTTATTATTATTATTATTATTATTATTATTATTATTATTATTATTATTATTATTATTATTATTATTATTATTATTATTATTATTATTATTATTATTATTATTATTATTATTATTTAATATTATTATTATTAAAATTGTAATTATTATTATTAAAATTATTTTTATTATTATTATTATTATTTTTATTATTATTATTATTAAATTATTATTATTATTATTATTATTATTATTATTATTATTATTATTATTATTATTATTATTATTATTATTATTTTTATTATTATTATTATTATTATTATTATAATAATAATAATATAATAATAATAATAATAATAATAATAATAATAATAATAATAATAATAATAATAATTATTATTATTATTATTATTATTATTATTATTATTATTATTATTATTATTATTATTATTATTATTATTATTATTATTATAATAATAATAATAATAATAATAATAATAATAATAATAATAATAATAATAATAATAATAATAATAATAATAATAATAATAATAATAATAATAATAATAATTATTATTATTATTATTATTATTATTATAATAATAATAATAATAATAATTATTATTATTATTATTATTATTATTATTATTATTAATATTATTATTATTATTATTATTATTATTATTATTATTATTATTATTATTATTATTATTATTATTATAATAATAATAATAATAATAATAATAATAATAATAATAATAATAATATAATAATAATAATAATATATTATTATTATTATTATTATTATTATTATTATTATTATTATTATTATTATTATTATTATTATTATTATTATTATTATAATAATAATGATAATAAAAATAATAATAATAATAATAATAATAATAATAATAATAATAATAATAATAATAATAATAATAATAATAATAATAATTATTATTATTATTATTATTATTATTATTATTATTATTATTATTATTATTATTATTATTATTATTATTATTATTATTATTATTATTATTATTATAATAATAATAATAATAATAATAATAATAATAATAATAATAATATTAATAATAATAATAATAATATAATGTAGAAAATAATTTATCGTAAACCAAAATTGGAGAAGTTGAAAGTGATTTCTTTTGTTGTTAAATATAATAAATATCAAACCTCTTAAATATTATTCGTAATATTATTTTTGTCATGTTCAAGTGTAGAGCGGGGCTGACTTTAGTTCCTCTAAACAATCTTGTTATTAGTGATCTGTCGCCTAGTATTGTTTTTAAGGTGAACTGCTTGTTTACGCTGTTGTCCGAGAGCTGGAAGTTTTTGTCAAGGCGATCGGAGTTTCCAAGTCAGTTCTCAGACAAATTCCTTCTTGTATGGTGGACGTTTTTACAACTCTCGGTCATGGAAGGATAAACACCTAGTGATACCGACACTAGGCCACTTTGGGGGGCAGCAGGAGCAACAGTAATTCAGTGAACGGCAGGAGTATTGAGGTGAGTCAGCCTTTTCACATCTGAACATGAGTTGATTTGATACCCTAGCCATAATGATTTAATACATTTGATTAAATTAGTTCCCTTCTCAAGACCTTGTTAAAAATAAATCTCGGGATCAAAAGAAATTACTATTTCTCCAATTTTGTTTTCGGTTTTCTTTTTTATAGCGTTAAAAGTTAGGTTTTTTTACAGTGGATTACCACTTTTTATTGAAAATTCATTGTTATTCGTGGATTACCACATTAGGCTATTAGCCATTAAGTTTCGTTATTGGTGGATTACCACTTTTATTGAAAATTTATTAATTGTTATTCGTGGATTACCACATTAGGCTATTAGCCATTAACTTTCGTTTTTGGTGGATTACCACAGTTTATGAACAATATGTTTGTGCTTTCAAAATTACAAAATCGAATTCTATTGAATGTAATTTTAGTGAACGGATTCCCGTTTTGAGTTTTGTTTTTGTTAATACGGATTCCCGTAAGTAATTTAGTTTCCCTTTTTACCTGACCAGTTTTTACAGGGAGTTTTTTTTTGTTTTTCAGATCCTGAGAGACATGATAGTCATTGGTAGGGGCTTGCTTCATACGGTTGTTTTCCGGTGAAGTAAGTTACTAACTTGAGGGAGGCAGGACAGCAATTAATCGTCTCAGTTGTCTCTACCAGTAATTTTTATCAAAAATATTAATTAAATTAATTTAATATAACTGGACTTTAAAAAACTTCTTGCTTCATTTACCTCACTTTATTTGTTTTTTACCTTGCCATTGAGAAAATATTGTGTATGGAACCCCTGGGGGGACTTGAGAAGAAATTGCTGCCTGCTGCCCTTCCTTTGGTGTTATTTAGTGTCGGTATCTTTGAGCATATTTTGTTAAGGTTACATGAAAATCGGTGTTTTAGGCCATAGTTACGTTCGGGACTTGCAGCAGTTAGGTTATTCGTGTTTGACATACGGTGATCTTAAAGTGCCTGTTGAATTTTTTGCATTTCCTGGATTCGGATATAGAAACTTTATACTTAATCCGAAGTTGTTGGACGATTTGGCTGAATATAATCCAGAAGTGACCGTTGTATTTTTGGGTGGAAACGATATAAAGGAGAAGGTGGATTTGAATATTGTTAAAGCAGATTGTGAACGTTTTTTTTGCTATTTTGAGATTAAGGTTACCAAATTCACTATTTGTTGTTGCTCACGTTGAAATTCGCCACTTGAAAAGTACTAATAGACACGGCACCCCTTCTGCAGATTTGTATAAGAAATTAGCTAGAAATTTTAATAAGTGGTTAGACCGTCAACCCTTTAAATATAAAACTTTGTTGATTAACGGTTCGTCAAAACTCGATGACCCTAGCTATTTTAAAGCTGACGGCATTCATTTAAATAGAGGGGGGTTTAGACTGTCTGTTTCAGTGGATTTATAATTGTTTATCAGACATTGTAAAAGCAAATTCCCTAATTAAACATGACGTCTGAATTAAAGTTTTTGATTAATTCCCGAAAATATATTCGTAAGTTAGTAACTGAATGTTATAATAAAAGGACTAATTATTGTCAGTTAACTGAATTGGAAAAGAGAAAGATTAAGTCAGAGTTACAAGATCATTTAGAATCGCTTAAAAAGTATAATAGTGAAATTCAAAGGCTCAAATGGTCTGAAGAGGAGGATGAAACATGGCTAAATGCCGAACTTGATTCCTGTGAAAGTTATGTTGTTAAAATTCGGGAATGTACTGCTGAGCTTACACGAAATGTTTCCCCTTCTAATGTTAGTGTTGATACTGCCCGAAGTTTGTTAAAGAGTCCCACTGCTCCGCTTCCAGAATTTCGTAGCCAAGAAGGGGAGGATCTATTGAAGTTTTTTAAAGATTTTGAAGACATAACGTCTATGTTCAAATATTCAGAATATGACAAATTTATTCTGTTAAAGCAGCAAATCAGTGGAAGGGCCTTAGTACTTTTAGAATCATTAGAATCGGACAAGAAGGGTTACGTTCATGCCAAGAAATTACTAACAGAGGCCCTAGCTTCTAAAGACCTCAGAATTTTTAATACCATCAAAAAAATCACTGAAATCAATATGAAATTAGAAAGTGACCCATTTGAATATATTTCACAGTTAAGAAATCTAACTCAAGCAGCAGAAAGTTTGTCTCTTGGACGTGAGGATTTTTTGAGGTATTTTTTCTGGCAGGGCTTAGATAATAGTTTTAAAGTACACTTAACCCAGATTACTAATTCATCAAGGCCAACATTAAAGGAAATTAATGATAATTTCTTTGAGGCCTGTGAAAGATTTAATGAGCAAAGTAAGAGGTCTAATGTAGGAAATAAATTGCATGATAATCATAATCATAGGAAGAATAGTGCAAGTTATGCTGCTAGTGTTAGTTCCCTAAGGAAACCGTCAAATTTCTTTCCTTGTGTCTTGTGTACCACAGAAGGCAAACCCGCCTCGCATCCTATTTATAAATGTGAAATTTTTTCGGATGTTACCACTAAGCTTGACAAAATTCAATCTTTAAATGGGTGTTGTAAGTGTGCAAGCTTGAGTCACACTACTGACAAATGTAACTTTAAATTTAAGATGAAATGTAAGTTTTGTAAAGCATGGCACTTTAGTTTCCTCTGTAAGAATAGTAAAAAATCAGCATCTGCTAATGATAATAGAAAATCTGAATCTCCTAAGACTTCCTCGAAAAAGGATAATAAGAATTCGTCCATGGAATCTAATAATAACGTAGTTATAATGGAGGCTCTTAAAAGTAATTTGGACTGTGATTCCAGCATTCTCCCTACCTTTTCTTGTAGCATCCAAAACAGAAGCATAAGAGCATTGAAGGATGATGGAAGTCAGTTAAATCTGATTAGTGAGGAACTAGCCAATGCTTTGGATTTAAAGGTATTACAAGCCAAGGTTGAATTGAGAATAAATGGTATTAATGTTTCTCAGAAATATGCCTCAAAACTAGTGGAATTTGAAATTATAATTGGTAATGCTATTCACAAAATAGAGGCATTATGTATCCCATCTATTAACATAAAGTTGAAATTAAAAGGTCTGGGCAAAGTGGTTTACGGTTTCCAGACGAAAGGGTATGTGTTGGTTGATGAGTTTCTAACGCCTAATAGTGATTGCATTGAAAATATTGATTTGATTTTGGGAACTAAATCAGGATATTGTTTACCACTCACAGAAGTAGTTTTTGGTAGGAATAGCAGGTCTATGTATGCTATGACCCCGTTTGGTGTCCTTCTTAAAGGTAAAATTGACACCTTATTGAAGGATATTCTTTATCTACATCAGTCCTCCTCGGTTATGAATTGTCATCAGTATGTTTCTGGTTTGCGTGTAAAGATAGATAAGCAGTCTTCTCTGGATAAGTGTGAAGTTGATTATCCTATTAAGGTTTCAGAATTCAGTGTAATCGATGAAAAAGGTAATGTAATTCGTTCAGAGTTAGATAAAGCCACAGATGATGTGCTTGCCAGTATTTGTAATAAATATATTCACTTGGACAATGAGGTTTATGATTTGGAGAATTCAGAGCTGCATGATCAGCTTGTCAAATATTGTTTGGATCACACTATTCAGAATGAAGAGGGTAGATTAGTTATGCCACTTTTGTGGAATGCAAAAGTATCTCATATGCTTGGTAGAAATTTTCATTTGGCTAAAGTTATTTTGGAATCTAATCTTAAAAAACTAAAGAGAAATCCATCTCATTTACAGTTAATGAATGAAGCCCTAAAAGAACAGGAAAGGGTTGGAATAATAGAAAGGATTCCTAATCTTGACCAGTTTGTACATGAACACCCAGAACACTCTTTTTTGCCTCATATGGGTGTGTTCAAATTGAATCGTGAAACTACCAAATGTAGAGTTGTGTTTCTATCAAACTTGTGTGAAAGAAACTCAACCAAGGGTCAGACAATAAGTCATAACCAGGCCATACATGCAGGTCCATGCCTAAATCAGAAACTTTCTTCATCATTATTACATTTAAGGTTTGATAAATTGTTAGTATGCTTTGATATATGTAAGGCCTTTAACCAGATTGCATTAAGTGATGTTGATGCTAATAGACTTTGTTTTTTATGGTATAAAAATGTTGAGAAGGGAGATTTTACCATTGTTGCATATCGGAATGTTAGGTTGAGCTTCGGCTTAAGATGTTCCCCAACTTTGTTGATGCTCGGTCTTTACAAGATTTTGATTTTAGATGCTGAGCATGATGAAAACCAGTTGAAGGAGTTGAAAAGGTGCATTTATTCTTTGTCTTATATGGACAATTGTGCTTTTAGTGCAAATGAAATTGAAAATCTGCACTGGGCATATTCTGTGGTAGGATCTATATTTTCTCCTTATGGTTTTGATTTACAACAGTTCGTTACTAATGACAGGTCCCTACAGGGAGAAATAGATTCCTGCACAGGTTCTGAAACGGTAGAGGTTGTTAAACTTCTTGGTATGCAGTGGAATCGATCACTTGATTGTCTGTTAGCAAATAAATTTCAGTTGAATGGTAAGGCTAAAACTAAGAGGGAAATTTTAAGTACCATTGCCTCTCACTTTGATCTTTTTGGTATTACTGGTCCCATCCTAAATCGAAGCAGATTATTTCTTCATGGTCTTCAGTGTGATAGAAATTTAGGATGGGACGATCAATTATCACCAGAGTTACGTAAAGAATGGCATAATATTGCTAATCAGGCCAATTCTGCTCCTGATATTGCTATTGATAGATTTGTTGGACGTAGGGATGGAAAATTTTATTTGGCTGCTTGCTGTGATAGCTCTAAATTACTTTATGGTGTTGTTGTGTACATCATTGATATTGATTCTATGTCGTCTAGTTTTGTGATGGCAAAAAATCGTATGATAAATAGGCAGTTGGAAAGTAATAGCATTCCATCTTTGGAGATGCAGGGAGTAGCCTTTGCAACGGAAGTGGTTTTAGATTTGTATAACGAATTAGCTGGACCATTATGCATCAATCCTTTAAATGTTGTTGGCCTTCATGTGTTTTCAGATAGTCAGGTAGCGCTCTCTTGGTTGAATTCGTCTACTAATAAATTGTCAAAAATGCAGAAACGGTCAGTTTTTGTGATGAATCGAATTCAGCATGTAGAGAACTTATGTGCAAAACACCCCGTCCATTTTGCCTTTGTTGGAGGGAATGAAAATCCTGCAGATGCCATAACTCGTTGCCTTTCATATCGTAAGTTGATGCAAACCAATTTCTATTCTGGTCCTGAGTGTTTTAAGGAAAAAGAAACCTTCCTTTGTAGTGAAAATGGTAATTTATCATTTATGGTTCCAATTCCTTATGCAGAGTGCGAGCTGGATAATAGTTTAGAAATAGAGGAGTCTTTGTGTACTAGTTCCAATGTTGTGGCCATGTCAGATAATTTTGAATGTTTTCTTAAATTTGAAGAATTTTCCAGTTTTGATTTACTTGTATCTATTTATGAGAAAGTTATTCTTTTCGTAGAGAAGTTAAAGGGTCGTTTGAAAGCTAAGGACTCCAATAAATTTGCTCACTTAGAATTAAAGAGCAATAGTATACATGAAAGAGCTTGCAAGTTAGTTATACTACAGGATCAACGGGCACATTTCCCTGAGGTTTTTACATATTTCAGCTGTCCTACTCAAAGAAAAAAAGACATGCCCAACATAGTAGGTCAGCTTAATGTTTACGTTGACAACGATGGTTTGCTTAGAGTACGTAGCAAGTGTGACAAACTCATTCGGAGACATGGTTTTCCTTTGTTGCTGGCTAAAAATAGCCATCTAACTTCCCTGATTGTGCATAACCTGCACAAAAAGCTCAACCATACGGGATGTTACTCTGTTTTGTCAGAAATGAGAAAGCGGTTTTACGTACCGTCATATTTTTCAGTGGTTAAGAGAAACCTTAGAGAATG
>NC_090737.1:86198893-86213725 GCF_036898095.1 Palaemon carinicauda | reverse complement strand
TATTATTATTTTTGTTTGGTATTTTTATTATTATTATTATTATTATTATTTATATTATTAAATTTTTTTTATTATTTTTATTATTATTTTTATTATTATTTTATATTATTATTATTATTATTATTATTATTATTATTATTATTATTATTATTATTATTATTATTATTACGAATTTATAAATTTGGTTGAAAAAACAGAATGGCATAAGAATAAGCAAGTGTTACAACATATCTAGCAGTTTTACCTTCTCGTCTTACTATTCCAAAGGTTAATAATGGAGTCACTGACTCATGGTTCATCCAGCCCATGTATATAGCATATAAATATTCTTTTCACAATTTCATTCCTTGGAGACGGAATAGGATATTTTAACATATTTCCAGCCTATATATATATATATATATATATATATATATACATATATATATATGTATATATTTATATATATATATTATATATATACACATATATATATATATACATATATATATATATATATATATATATATATATATATATATAATATATATATATATACATATATATATATATATGTATATATATATATATATATATATATATATATATATATATATATATATATATATATATATATACATATATATATGTATTATATATATATATATATATATTATATATATATATATGTATATATATATGTATATATATATATATATATATATATATATATATGTATATATATATATATATACATATATATATGTATATATATATATATATATATATATATATATATACATATATATATATAATATATATATATATATATATATATATATATATATATATATATATAAACAAGAGCTTCTCCCAACGTCCCTTCCATCCAGTGAAGATTCTATTTCTTTATTTGGATCTTAATACGCAAAATTTACATAACTGTTAAATATGATAATGATTTTTTTCAATTACTTATGTCTAATTATATTGTAATCCCCAATAAAAAATGCAATATTAAAAAAATAGATGTATACAGAATGATTAACGAATGACAAAAAAGTTATATCTATTTCATGATCTGAAAAAATAAATTTACCAACATATAAGAGGTACAACGGAAGTGTATAAAAGCTCTCGCAATCAACTTGATAATTATCTCAAATAAAATCCGGACAGTTTTTTAAGCATCAACACTATTTCTTCGGCATTATCAACATGCAATTGCCTTCCTCACTGTAATGGAAATTAAACAATGTTTTGAACTGACAAAATAATATTTTTACATTTCATGGAAAATATTTTATTTTTCAATTAGGCTACACTCATTGAAAATATAAAAAGAAAGTAGTTGCTCATTTCTTATTTCAAACTAGTATGCTGTCATTTACAGAAATTTGACCTTTGTAAAAACCATGGAATAAATATTCTGAAAAAAATTTAGTTTGTATTTGATTCATTATAACAAGATGGATTCCACATGATTCATATTTTACTTTTATAGTTAACATCATTTCAACCTCCTTGATTGATAATGATTTATATATTAGTTAACTATGTTCTTCTTCTAATAACTGCATTTACCATGAAACTCACGACGCTAATTATTAGTTTTTTATTTTATATTTAAGGATGGTTGCACATAGCATGGGGAGAAATTAGTATTAACAATACTTGCTTTATTTTAGAAATTATGATTATATTTTAAATCACAGACGTTATACATTCAATTAAAAAACGAGCAAATTATTTTAACTAAGTTTTATCTTCTCATCTTCATGGAAAATCCATTTCACTATCAATTGAAAAGCCGTCTTCAAAATTTATGTTGTCTTTCTATTTGCTGGATTTCCTTCTATCAGGATTGCAAGAAGATTCTCTTAATTCTTATAATACCTCTCACTGGTCAAAGTTAAATGCTAGTCTCTACTATAGGAGACACAGCTCTTCGTCCATTATATAATCAATTACATTTGAATTTCATCAAATTTCTTAATGATGTACGACATCTGTGGAGCAGGAGTTGATAAATAAATGCTCCCATATATAGGAGTACAAGCTGTATGTAAGAAGTTTGTTATAGTATTCATGTCTTACAGTATATGCTACATTGCTTGAGGTTAGTATATTTCCCTACATTATGTCCATATCCGCGGTGGAGATCATCGGGAGAGATGGCAGATAGAAATAATACTGTAGGTGCAACCAACGTTCCATCATATACCCTTTTAGCTGTTGAAAAAAATCCTACGTTGACAATCAACTAGTCGTCATAAACCATATCAGCCAATAAGACATCTATTGTGTTCTTTTGTCTGGTCTCCGCTCCGAGGAGGACCCAGGGATGTTGTTGATACCAACTAGATTCAATACAGCAGAATTTGATAGCTGGTCTATTGTCACAATAGCCATCTTTTACCGTTCTATTGGCGGTTGGGTTATTGGTGGTAGGCTGATTTCGAGAAGATGCCGTAACAATTAACATAATTGAGAGGTGAAGGATGTCCCTGTATCAGAAGTAATATGGTTTTGATGTTAATTATGGCAATCCATTTGGAAAGTCGCACAGCCATACATGAGGTTTTTATTGCATCATAATCTCTGACATGGTGGGATCGATGACTCTGAAAAAGTAACCATGTCTTATGACATTGACAGTTGATATACCACATGAACGTGAATGCAAGGAAAACGAGATTGAGGTTGGTGAAAAGTGGCTACAGCAGAACCTATGTATTGATGCACTTTTCCAATATAGCCGCTGACCTAGTACTTATCATATTTAATAGCATCTTACTATACATACTTTGAATGTATTAGCTATGTAATATATCGGTGCGGGGTGTGTGAGAGATTATGAATAAATGGACAATAATGATTGTGCATGAAGGCAAGTTTTTCCGAGCGTGGCCTATCATAAGAGGCAGCACAGAAGAGGTTAGGAACGAGCCATTGAGGGCAATGTGTTCGTAACTAAGGAACATGCTGCGTTACTTGTAGGTTTGTACTTCCGGTCCTTTTGTTAGGCTTCTACTAAGGAATTATAATCCAATTGTAGGTGGACGGTACGCAGCGTGTTTCTGGATATGACATTAGTAATAGGATTCAATTTACCAAAATGTTAGGAAATGTACAATTTTATTAGAAATGGCGAAGAGAAATCAACATTGATCAGCAAACCAGGTGCCTGGATATAAAGTAAATAATGAAGGACTTGCCTTGTAAGAAGTTGCATAACTAATGGACATCCACCAGCAGTTAGTGGTAGAAGGTAAAGTAGCTACATTCCCCCTTGAAAACTCCCATACTGAAAAAGATCAATGGGTAGACCTTCCATTGATTATTTTTTTCCAGTACCATCCCTTGAGCGACATCACAGACATAGCTGGACACCGGAAGGGGTGCAGTTGGCCCTGACAAGCTGAGAGCTTTAGCAGTATATATGGCTTTCATTGCATTTAAGAAGAATACATTCTGTAGGGGGCCCTACATCATGTTTATTTTGACTTGCCCTTGAAGGAGTCGTAAAGAGTGGTGAAAGTGAAGGAAATTGCTGGTAAGAACCATTGATAGCATTTCATTGTGCTTAAGAACTTATATGCTCACGAGTAAGAATACCATTTCTCTAAAAACAAAGGTAAACTTTTCTACATGGTTGCTCTGCTGCAGGCAGTATAGGGTGATGCATATGTGACATAAGTTATCCCCATTAGGATGGAGAATAATATCATGTATTCTAAACAACATTCGTAGAATAGGAGGTGAGCTAAGATGCCATCCATGATTCGTTTAAATGTGACCTCTGCATCACAAATAGCAAAGGTAAAGTCATTGAAAGTATACAGTGTGTGTTAAGCAGGCTGTTGATTGCAGTATTGAAGATATTTTCTAGGCTCACAGGCCTCTGGCAATACCCCTTTAGGAGATCGAAAGTCAAAAATGCTTTAGCACTGTGAAAGATTGTTGTCATGTCATCAATGTAGGAGGGGGGTAGTGGTCCAGTTCGGTTTGCATATTGAAATGATATTTATTTTCAACGGCTTTAGATATCCATCTTTCTTTAGGACAATTTATAGGTCGAGCAGCCATTAGCTTGAGTAATTTCAACAAAGACACATTTTTTTCCGTTTCATTTAATGTTAGTTCAGCAACTACAAAACATAAACATGGTAGGAATTATGTGTGTCTCTCGTAGTTTAGCCGTAAGACATAAAGATATATAATCAGGAGGTGAGCTTAGGCAGCCACAGGCATGTGGAGGTAAAAAGTTAGGTCTAAGGGAACAGGTGATAAAAACGTCGACTACAATATATTAGTTGCCGTTGACCGACGGTCGACGTGAGACATCAACCAGAACGTGGGCGTGGTAATCTGCTCCAATGAGATGTAGTGTAATGTCGGTAACAATGAAATTAAACCCATACTGGGCACCCGCAATTATTATTATTATTATTATTATTATTATTATTATTATTATTATTATTATTATTATTATTATTATTATTATTATTATCATAGAATAGATATTTCCTATATAAACTTTACAAACCTTAACAAAAAAAGAGGAAGAAAAATTACATAGAATAGTGTGCAGAGTGTACCCTCAAGCAAGAGAACTCTAACCCAAGACAGTGGAAGGCCGTAGTACAGAGGCTATGGCACCACCGAGGACTAGAGAACAATGGTTTGATTTTGGAGTGTTCATCTCCTAGAAGAGCTGCTTACCATAGCTAACGATTCTCTACTACCCATACCAAGAGGGAAGTGGCCACTGAACAATTACATTTCAGTAGTTAACCCCTTGAGAGAAAAATAATTGTTTGGTAATCAAAGTGTTGACAGGTATATGAGGTCAGAAGAGAATGTGCAAAGAATAGGCTAGACTATTCAGTGTATGTGTATGCAAAGGGAAACTGAACCGTAACAAGAGAGAAGGACCCAATATAGTACTGTCTAGCTAGTCAAAGGACCCCATAACTTTCTAGCAGTAGTATCTCAACGAGTGGCTGGTGCTCTGGAAAACATACTAAAGCATCAGTGTCTCATAACCATGTGTGAAGATAGTAGATCATTGGCATCAACCAGGCATAGATCAGCAGTCTAATAATGGAGGGGTAAGAGATAACATGGAAGAAAATAAATCACATTAGACCATAAATTGCACAAAAAAGAAAGATTTGTTTTGAGGAGGCCACTGCCAGTGGTTAAGAGGTAGCTACACATTTTTTCTTTGACATCCAGTAGCTCTTTTCTTAGAGGTAGCCCTTAATATTGCGTAATCGTGGCACATCTGAGGGTGAGAGGTGTCAAAAGCTAGCTGTTGACGATGTTTCTTGGGGTGCATCATGTGGTGTCATAGGTAGCGGATGGGTATATTCATTGGTGCTCAGGCCTGTCATGAAGTAAGCATTGATGTCCTACATCATTCAACTTAATGGGAATTTAATGGTTACCTCCTTGGTCACGAACATACCTATTAGTGAATTTCATGACGGTGGGGAATTGTGTCCTTAAGGGCACTCACCCTGGTCATCTGGTTCCTCATAAGACAGGTGTTGACATTTGGAATGCTTACTCAAATTGCTTACGGCAGAAATTATGGAGTAGCTTCACTTCAACAAAAGTACTGTATGTAGTAGTGTCAAAACGAGCAGCTCTGATAAATCCTTTGTGGCCATCTACTTCTTCGTCACCCACCTGTTGTTGGAAAGCAATATGCGCAATTGGTGACAGTGGCTACCTCTCCATTTGGAATAATTTGAGAGCAAAATACTGTATGAGGTGTCAATTTGATTGCAAAGCTTGTTATAGGTTTCTGGAAATTTGTCATCTTAGATCAAAACAAGGATTGACCCCTCTTTGTTGCTTTATCAGGTTATGACCTTTATACACAGCTGAATCTCGCCATGCTGGAATCAGGAAGAAAAATCTTTCCTGACAAAAGACAGGATCATCATTCTGGCAGCATGGAGAGAAAATTCAGGGTTGGTGGTCATGATCAGATGATATGTTAGACAAAAGGGTGACCTGATAAAAGGGCTTACAAGCCGAGGCTCTAAATACTTCACCGATGTAAACGGAGCAGATGAGCACTTGGTGCAGACACAGAACCTAGACAATTGACTTTATTTAGAACTAACATAAGTATCCAGATGCCCACATAAGGTCACATAAAGGGGATAATTGCATATTTAAATCCAAGGTACTTTATGAGGTTGAAAATGGGAGAAAAAAAATAGATAACATTGTAATTGAAAGATTAATTAGTATAAAATAGCTTTTATTAATAAATGACTACATGATGTGGAGTGTAATGGTAGTTTCAGTATAGAAAAAACATATATAGAGTATTCTTCTGTATTTCTGTACATTACTTGCTACACAAGCATTTCAGATTGTCACTATTGTTAGGAAAGTTTGTATTTGATAGAGGGTTGAAAGCCTATCGTTGTGCATCATGATATTCAAGAGGTTACAGATACTCACGTAATACCACTAAATTACTTTCAAAATTAGAAAAAAAATAAAAAAATAACCGCAATATCTTTGTTAATCGAAAGGGTCGCCAAAAAAAAGATGTATGGTTATTATGTTTTATTTTTTTGAATGTATGAATTGACGTTTTGACATTTTATCATTTAAATGCAAATGCATAATATACTCAACTTCAGCAATTGAAGGCAATGAAGTCAATAGCATTTGCATTTTCTTTGAATAAGTATATAAACAATTGTGAAAGTTATAATAATAATAATAATAATAATAATAATAATAATAATAATAATAATAATAATAATAATAATAATGATTACTAAAACTATCGGGGTTATAAATTTACCAAAAAAGTAATAAGTAAAACAAAAGACAATAGACCATCATACACTTTCAATCCCAACTCTTTTCTGTTCATATATGCAAATCCCCTAAATTATATTTTACGTGTAAAATTAGACTCAAATATTCACGTCAAGAAAACCAAATATCACGCAAAAATCTAAAGCAGTGAGAACAAAGTGATTTTCTGTTTTTCATTCACGAAATACATTCTTTCTAGGGGATTTGAGGAAGTGAAGCGAAATATATTTTATACCATGATACTCAAACACGTAAATAACACAAATTAGGCTAAATATAATATAGTAAATTTGAGAAATTAAATGATAAAGGAGTTTTTTTTAAAGGATGATTGCCCACTCCAGACTAAGAACAATAATAAGAAAATAAACGCCAAAATTATATCAACACTTACAAAATAAGTAATGAATCTCCTCATTATTCATATTCTTTAATTTAATGATCAAATCAATATTCAGCAATTGAAATTAAGAATTATAATTATTAAACTTTTTTTCATAATAATGAAGATACATATCACAATGGTCCAATGATGTGAATTTAATTTCATCCTCAAACTAAGAGAGAAATGGACGGAGAATAAGGGAAAAGTACTCAGGATACTTCAAAAAGGAGAGAGAGAGAGAGAGAGAGAGAGAGAGAGAGAGAGAGAGAGAGAGAGAGAGAGAGAGAGAGAGAGAGAGAGAGAGAAAGATCATTTTGATGTGCTTTGCGTAATATTTTAAGTCTAAAATATCATATTATTTTATAAATACTTCTCTGTCTTGCTTTTGTGTTTATAATCAAGAGACTAAGCAGATAAGGCTTTTAATATGTGGATAGGTTTTATGATCAACGAATATCTAGGAGTCTTCTCATTGTTTTATTTCATTTTGAAAATTTTTTGTTTCTTTTCGTTTGCAATAATAAAAGCTAACGCATTGTTTGCGGCGCTTTTCAACGACATGAATATTTCATGGCCTTATTTATGTAATAAAAATTACAATGCTATACGTTTGTTCGTAGAGTTTTCCATCAAACATTGAACTGCAATCATATATACACAAATTCGGTATTGCTAAAAAAAAATATTGTTAACAAATATTGATACATCAAATTTGAATAGAATATATTCGATGAATTCCAAATAAATTCAAAAGGAATTTCGTCATCACTTCCCTATGTTTTATGTATATAGCTAGGAAATCAATCAGCGTGAAGTAGGAAAACAGTTCACGTCAGTGTTTCGTTTTGCTTGTGACATACACTATAGTCAGTTACCTCTTATTTCACATTGTCCTACCCCATGATAGAAATTATATATGTACACACACTTAAACATCCACACACATAAACACACACATACAAGTTCAAGCACATACATACACTGACATTCACAAAAACACACATACACACATAATACACACGCACGCTTAACATCAATATTCAAGAGAAAAAAAAAACATGAGGACCTTAGCGTAGTAAAAGAGTGAAGTAGTTACAAAATTTAAATAAGATTAAGAGGATTGAAAGAAATGGTACTAAGAGGCAGAGATGCCCTAATGGGTTTATAATAATGACATTTGAGAAGGGTTAAAAATTAGGAGTTAAATTTAAACCAGTACATTCTCTCTCTCTCTCTCTCTCTCTCTCTCTCTCTCTCTCTCTCTCTCTCTCTCTCTCTCTCTCTCTCTCTCTCTCTCTCCTCTCTCTCTTGATATAAATAACTTAACAATTTTGAGTTAGAGGTTCCTGACAAGGAAAAACTAAAGTTTCATGTTGTTAAAAGAATTCGAAAGAACTTTAATGTCAGAAGTTTTAGATTACATTGGTTAAACGAGGACATATTCTACGAGAACAGTTGAAACTCTGATTAGCAACATGAAAAATTGCCTTATATTTGTTAAAACAAAATTCAGAAACAACAGAGAAATTAGGAGAAGAAACACATTTGTGTTGATATGAAAAAAATTCCCATGGTATGCAATAAGAAATTGAAAGTAAAGCTCGGAACTAAATGAAGTATATTATGAAGATGTAATATAGACACAGCTTAATCAGATGTTACTAAAACAATTGCTACCAAAAAATAGTAACAATCCAGTTCAAATTAGTCAATAGTAAAACATTAGGACTAGAGGAGAGAAACAATATCTACCAATATAATTATGAATTAATCGTTTAGAGCATTTAGTAATGTTACTCTAAATGAAATGCAAAAATATATTCTGGGTAGGAAAAGTCTTTTTTATGGTATTAATGAGATATCTACATCTCCCAGGCTTTTTTCCGGAGCTTACTTTCCCTTTAATAAAATTTCCATCGTAACAGAAATAGACGGTAAAGAGTCGTGTGATTTCAAGGATTAACTTTATTTTAAATTTATTAATTGATGATTAGAAAACGGAGGGAAGCGGATTTCCCAAATAGGAATAAAAGGATGAAAAATCAGGCATCACAGATAAATACAGCACACACACACATACACACACACACACACACACACACACATATATATATATATATATATATATATATATATATATATATATATATACATATATATATATATATATATATATATATATATATATATATATATATATATATATATATATATATATATATGTGATCTGAAGGTATGTCCTGTAATGTTGTATAATGGGGCCCTTTTGCTCTATCTAGTTCCTTCTGCCTCAACCAGAATCTATTACGTCATTTTCATTACTTTTTACATTTATTTCAAATGAATGTCAGAGTTCCAAATTGAATTACCAATAGACCATGATTCCTACATCATAACATATCTTTAACACAAATAAGATCTCAAAATTAGTTCAGCAATTTACACTATCCATAAATACATTTTGCACGAACATTTAGTATCGAAATAGAATCCCGAAGAGAAAACCAAATATCAAAATTAATGATTACCACATTCAATAATAAAGGCCATTAAAATTTCAACGATAGATAGGGATAACAGTAAATTACATAACAAATGTTTTAAAAACTCTATTTTAAGATTATTTCACAACTAAATTATATAAACAATATGTATAACAAATTTAATTGTAGTACTCTATAAACGAATTATTGTGATTATAGCCAAGTTTAGTAATAAATTTACATATTTTACTATATTTTGGTCTCTCTCGCTCTCTCTCTCTCTCTCTCTCTCTCTCTCTCTCTCTCCTCTCTCTCTCTCTCTCTCTCTCTCTCAGTATCCAGGTAATATGTTACGCCTCCTTAATGTTGATATGATTAATTAGCTATTAACTAATAAAAAGAATATCCTTTCTTTATTTTCGAAATAAAATCACCCCCCCCCCCCGAAAAAAAATCCTGAGTTTCAATATTTTTGCATAATCCTCGCTACGTTGCCTCATTCAGAATAGATTTTCCCGTCAGCCCTCTTGTTCCTAAATATTCCGATACCTTCGTCATCACTCTTATTTCTTTTTCTTTTTTATGAATTGGACCAACTATTTTACGTAGAGTAACATTTTTCCAAATGGAAAAAAATCTACAGAACTGTCTCCTAATATTACCACATATAATAATCTAAATTTTATTCTTGATATTGTGTGAATTTATGCCTTACGAAGTCAAAATGTGTTGAAGTTATTAAAAGAAAAAATTAGTAAATGGTTTAAACATTATCATTCCGACAAATTAACGCCATTCATAAAATAAAATGAAAAAAAAATAACTGATACTATGTCATTACGACGCAGATTCTCTCTCTCTCTCTCTCTCTCTCTCTCTCTCTCTCTCTCTCTCCCTCTCTCTCTCTCTCTCTCTCTCTCTCTCTCTCTCTCTCTCTATGTATATTTCTAAAATTGGAATCCACGTCGACGTCCATAGATGTCAGGATTCCAGAAAAATCCTAATCAATCATTCAATCAAACAAAAACTGGAAACGTTAGTATAATGAAAAATGGCCAGAAAAAAATATTTTTACTATGTCAACATATTTGTTCTAATTTCTAACATATATTTATAAAAAGAAAAAAAATACTTGGGAATTCTGGTATCTTCATTGCCATGAAGTCCTCAATGATATTTGACCCTACATATGCGAGATATTCAGTTCTGTAACTGTACTGATCTGATCACTCTCAATATTTCTTTGACTCACTCACTTTTTTTCAATGAAATTTTCCTTTGATTGTAGGCTGTCTGAGTTGGTACCCTTATTCTTTCTCTATTATCTTCCACCTACTGTCTTGCTTTGTTCAGACCTTCTGAATACCCATCAGTCACTTCAATTTCAGTTTCTTGATGTCCGATGTACGATGGGTTGATGATTTTCTTGCCTCGTCTATATTTACCCTTTATTTCTACATCTTGTGCGATTCCTATGTTTGTTCTTTTCTCCGTGTCATTTTTCTTTTCTAGTTCTTTTTTTTCAGTTTGATTTATTGATCTATTTACTTATTTATTTATTCATTTTTTTTGTTTATGATAGGCCAATCTCTCATCTGTCCATGGGGAGTTATTCTTAAGCTGCCAGATGTTATGCTTAACATTTTGAAATCCAAATGTAGAATCATCATATCTTGTTATATTTTTGCGTGTCTATTTTATAATATAATGTACTGTTATTGTCTATATATGTCAATTTTTTTTTTTATAACTGCCAAATATCTCCCCTTCCTCTACTGTCGTTTAGTTATATACCTGACTGTCGGATGAAGCCCTTCTATATTTAGGAGTTCCACTTATGTCGTTGAGCATGATTTCCTGATTTGTATCCATTATTATGGTATTTGTTATTCAATACATAACTGGGCCATCCAAATCGACGATATGTACTCTATTTCAATTGATTGATCTAAGGTATTGTTATTATTATTATTATTATTATTATTATTATTATTATTATTATTATTATTATTATTATTATTATTATTATTATTATTATTATTATTATTATTAACTTTCCAATTGCTGTAACTTCCCATTATGATTCCTGGTTCTAACATTCCAATTACCTATCTTAAATTCTTCTTTAGTATTTATAAACCATGAGGTTCTTAGCGGCCTGCTACACCGGTACTAGGGGCATTCTATCATCTTCTCTTTCCAGGACTGACTAAATCCATAGAGGATTCATTGACTAGATACATCAAAGGATAGCCAGTTTCTTATGAGTCGCTTTGCTTATCTAACTGACGCAAGTGACCCTTGCTAGTGTATACTATTTCTAGAAAGCTCAACCACCAGGCATCAGGAAAAAAAAAAAAGCCGAAAAGACAGTATGTCCAAGAACTGAAACCCAATCCGTCACCTTGCCGCCAGTAGCTTCATCGAGATCTAGGGGAGGCCATTTCCTCCAAACTCAGAGATCTCATAACTCTACTAAGTTGTTCATCCGCTTATACGAGTGTATCCACTTGCAAAAGTGTATTGGTAAGATGTACCGCCTAGCATACACACACACATACACTCACAAACACGCATATATATATATATATATATATATATATATATATATATATATATATATATACATATATATGTATATATATATATAAATATATATATATATATATATATATATATATATATATATATATATATATATGTACTTCATTAACTCGAAATGTGTTGGGGGTATTGAAAACATTAAATGGTTCATATATAATTATTCTGTCAAATCAATGTCATTCACATAATTACAAAAGGGGTTTGTTATTAGTCCTCTCATCACGTGGCAAAATTATTAGACTTGCATGAATCAGAATTTCTCAAAATATGAATATTCCTATGTAGAATACATCACAGAAATATAGAGTATGCTCTTTCTCTCTCTCTCTCTCTCCTCTCTCCTCTCTCTCTCTCTCTCTCTCTCTCTCTCTCTCTCTCTCTCTCTCTCTCTCTCTCTCTCTCTCTCTATTTGGGATATTTTCTACGCTACACAAAATTATACAGAAAAGGCGGAATACACTTTAATGAAGAAGCAAGGGAGTATATGAAAACCAACTTAATCTCAGCCTGCATAGTTATCAAGACAGAGTAGACCAAGAACGAAGTAAACCCTCAGAAAATACCCCAACACCAATTTGAGGATATTTGGCAGAAAATTAGTAAATTCGGGAGACTAGCCTAGCTCACGAGGAGGAGAAAAAAAGATAGAAAATATGTTCTGAGTGGCAAAATTCAATGCCCATTCATTTAGAAATAAAAAAGAAAACTTCACGGCAATGATACCTGGTGAAGAACTAGTGGATATAGTCTTTACCGAAAAAAAAAAAAAAAATAAGTAAATAAATAAAAAAAATCGGAGAATACGAGATCTCAGTTTTCAAGCTTTTCCAAGATCATTGTTGTATGTTAAAAATCACTTAAATCCTGTAGACATTAAGTTAGGAACCGAAGGTGAAGTAACAAGGTGCAAACATCAACGACATAGGAAAAAACATGTCCATCTTAGTAATTTACATACCACCATATCTAACACAAGAACAAGACGAAAAGCTGTATAGACAACTTGGACAAGAAGTTAACAATAAGCTAGTTGTCCTAAAGGGAGACTAATTGGTAGTAAACTGGGACACTAGGAATTCTACATCAAACACAGAGGGGCATAGACTACAAAAATTTGTCAACAATGAATTCATCCATCATCAGGTCGATAAACCAACCAGGAGAAACCATATATAAGGTGTGTAAACAAGGAATAAATTTAGTATCCAGTGTTTCAGAATGAGAAAATATTGGCAAAAGTGACCAAACAATAGGTAGTTATCTGGTAAATATTCCTGATCTAAAGGAAAATTAAAAAAAAAAAAGCTAGACTACAGACGAAGTAACTGACTGAAAATGAATGGATACATCAACAATTTTGAATCCAACGAAACAGGGAACATCTATACACAATGGGAGCCCTTTGTAAAAATATATAAAGATAAAAAGGCTAAATGCATACCTCTGGGAAATATTTTACCGAATGGCACTCCACACCCTAAGTGTTTCAACAGAGAAGTGACCAATGCTACAAGAAGTAGAGGCAGGATACTTAAATCAATAGGTCCACAGCCTTCAATTCATTAATTTTCTGATCATTAGCCCATGAAGAGACTCGGAGGGTGATCTTATAACATATGATTTGGAAAAAATTGAACTGATGAATGCATATTCCACTACGGTATTCACTATGGAAGAATCTACGACCCTCTCCGAACCAACTATCAAATATGAAGAGCCTCAACAATTAAATTAACTCATTTCTTCAATGGATGATATTAAAAAGAGAATAAAAGGACTCATTTAGTCTAAGACTCTAGGTCAAGTTGATATTCATCCAAGATAGATTATATAATTAAGAGAAGAGATAACCCCACACTTTTACCGAATGTTTCGAAAGACAGGCAACGAAAGAGAGGCACCACAAGCATGGAATCTAGGCCATGTTTCTCCAATCTACAAGAAGGGGCCAAAAGAAGAACCTGACAACTACAGACCAGTGTGTCTAACTTCAGTGCCGTGAATTATTTTTAATCAACCATAGTAGATTTAATGTTAAAACATATATATAGAGAAAAAAGAAACAATCGTCTGATGAACAGCCATCATGGTTTTAGACAAAAGAGGTCATGCGTGATAAATCTTCTGAAATTTTTCCACATGTTTAGCGTTTATGGCACAAGCGGGGAAAGACATCATATACCTAGAATTTTAAAAGGCTTTTGACGAAGTTCTTTATAAAGAATTCATGGTCCAAATTAGAGCACAAGGCATCATTGATGAGATAGCTGAATGGATCAAAGATTGGCTAACAAATAGAAAAAAATAATAATTAGAATCACTGGGAAATCTTCAGAGAGGGGAACTGTTACAAGCGGAGCACCTCTAGGATCGTCCTTGGGCCATTGCTATTTTTCATTTACATTAACGACATATATCTAGGATTAAAAAGTAGAAAGCCAAATTTGCTGATGATACTAAAATGCTATGAACCCACAATTACATTACTCAGTGCTGGGTAGTAAAATAGAAAGTATGAACCAGGAG
>NC_090737.1:86183893-86191393 GCF_036898095.1 Palaemon carinicauda | reverse complement strand
CAGAGAATTTACCGAGGGTACCCAGAATTCTAACTCCTGGACCGAGTATCCCTTAAATTTCTCCAAGGGATATCGCGTAAGGACGTATCTTGACACATCTCATAGCTATTTACACCCCGAATAGCCTTTCACTTCGAGAGGGAAAGTGGCAAAAAAAAATAGAGAGTCGTTAAGAGGTAAACAACTCGACTCTCCTAATGTACTGTAAATAGTTTGGCCAATCGCCACCTCACGGCGCCACCAAACCATTCTTTCGTTTGTAGCTCTGGTGACCAGTATTTTTCCTGTGTTATCTCGCTGTTTTCGAAGATTTCCATCGCTGTGATGGATTCCCCTGCTTCATCAGCGTATGGAAAGTTAAGTAATATCTTTTAATTGTGTAAAGGTAAGCTCTTGCCAGTTTTGCTTTTCGATTGATATCGTAATTAACGTAGCAAGAGCTGTTGCTGGCCGGATGGCGTCATGAACGCGATCGTTCTTTTGTTCATTTAGTTAGCAAGAACGATATTCCCGGCTTATTTGCTTTAATAACTTTAGCTATTTAGTATTTTAGCTAGGGATTTTTATATTATGTGACTTTGTGTCGTGAATTTGTCTATTAATTCGAGCCTCTTGAGTGCTAGGCTTTTAGCCTAGGCACCATCACACCTCATGCATGATATAACCTTCCTGGTAAAGTTTTATTGAAGATCAGGCAATATTTTATACAATTAAGATATTACTGTTTATTTTCCTCTTCCATACTAGTATACTAGAGTTACGTAGAACGTTTCTCTATGCTCTTTAGCTTAATAGCTTTAGTGTTTTAGTATACTTTACATGTCCCCATTACTCTTGTATTGTCTTTTGGGGGGAGATAGATATCTCATATACCCCTTTAAGTCAATACTATCTCTATGAGATCTAAGAGTAATTCCCTTTCCCTTTGATTAGCCTAGCTATCCTCAATTAATTTACTGTAACCTGTGGTAGGGTAAATTTTCTGGGGCGTTTCGTTTCTCTCTTCTTTTCTCTGAGCCGACAACTGAGTAGCTTGTCGGCATTGATTTTGGAGTTGGGGACGGGACATCAGAGTAAGTCTGTGTTAGGTATCTGGCAACCTGGATTTATACCGGCAACTGAGTTAGCTTGTCGGTATTCCAGTAGGGCTAGTTGCTATTCAGGAGGCTAGCCTCCCTAGATCTTGTAAAGGTTATTGTTTTACAATTTCCTCTTTATGGGTCTAGCAGAGAGTCCTGTATTAGGGGTTCTTAACTGGAAGATAGGATTCTTCCCTGTTTTGATCCCTGGTACGAGATTCTGTTCTCTTTGAGTTCGTTTTCGGACGTTCTCCCATTGTCTAACCCAATCTGGGGAATTGACTTCCCCTATTTGAGGTTACTATGAGGACAGAATCCTTCAGGTTAGGTAATGCCCTAGGGTATTACTTTACTTACGGACTATTCACCCCTTCCCCGCTATCTCTTTCGTGTTGAATGAACCAACACCCTTATGGCCGTGGTTCTACTTAGGCTCCTGTGGACGTCTGTAGACCTGGCATGAGTTTTTCTGTCTGGGGCTAGTCAGGCTGCTGACAGATATCATCATATCTTTGAGTGTACCCTAGAGTCCTCCCTTGGACTGCCTTCCATATGCCTTAAGATGGGATATGGTTGAGTGGAAGCCCGAATTTATTTCCCTCTTCCACTGGCACACTCTTTCAGGATGTAGACGACATAGCTGATCCTTTGTCGTCTTCTATCCTTATCTTTCTCTTTTACTGTCAATCATGGGCTACCGCCGGCAATTATGGATGGTTAGGCTAACAGTTTGCTGTTATCCCTTACCTTGGACATCGTTGATCGATGGCCGTTGGTAAGGTTTTTCTAAGCCCGTCTACCGGCAACTGAGTAGCTTGTCGGCAGCAGGCCTAAGCCTTCCATCCATAATTTTAATCATAATAGCCGGCAGTTGCCGGGAGGCCCGGCAGACGCCGGCCTGCTGGCCTATGCCGGCTAGCCCAACATGCCGACAGTGTCGGCGGGGCCGGCAGTGTCGGCAGTGTCGGCGGGGCCGGCAGTGTCGGCAGTGTCGGCGGGGCCGGCAGTGTCGGCAGTGTCGGCGGGGCCGGCAGTGTCGGCGGGGCCGGCAGTGTCGGCGGGGCCGGCAGTGTCGGCGGGGCCGGCAGTGTCGGCGGGGCCGGCAATGTCGGCGGGGCCGGCAATGTCGGCGGGGCCGGCAATACTGACGGCATACTGCCGCCGGAAACTGCTGTACCCAGAAAAATATAGTATTTTTCCAACCTGCAAGTGGTTCTTGAGCAGCCATTTGTGAGACCATCACATAGAGAGATGATTCTCTTCTATATTAATGGTTATGTCCATTAAAATTATCCACTATATTGAACATTATAAGAGGATATGTCAAGAAGACTCTATATATCTTGGATATTTCCTCTGTTATTTAATTCTTTATGAATTTCCTAGTTCAATATGGGAGGAGGTCATACCAAATGGCTGAAAGGGAAACACATGTAGGTGTCTTTCCTACATTATAGCTTACCCTATCCAAGCTAAATATAATAACTTATGTTATGTTGAAATCTGAAGATTTCACAGAAAACTGATTTGCTTTTCTTTCTTTACAGGAGGAGCATCCCGAGTGCGGGAACAACTTTTGTAGGGTCCGCAGCAAGGACTTCTACGGACATGGCGTGTGTCGGTCTCTCTCCCGCTGTTCTATCACCAAAGGGGTCCTCAAGTACTGGGACCCAGAGGTATGTACCGTGTGTGAAAAGTTGGTAAAGGAGGCTTTTGATGAACAAAAATCTACTGAGTCTAGGGATGCAGCTAGGGCTACGCTGCGTAAATGGGTAAGTGCTTTTCAGAAGAACACCTCGGGCCCATACCTTCCTAATGTTAGGATGAGGGGCTGTCTCTTCCCCGGAGCTCGTGATGATTCCATCATTCCCCTTGGTACAGATTCAGGTTCAGAAGCCTAGAGAACCTGACGTTGCGGATACTTTGGAGAGTATCCACCTGAACGACAATATGTCTGTCGTTTCCGAGGAGACCGAGAAGAATCTCCTCGTGGAAGAGTCGGAACAGGAGGCAGTTGTTCCTCCTACTAGTGATGTGGAGAACGTTGAAGCGGTTTCGGTTTCTTCAGCGGCTGTGACCGAACCAGCACCCTCAACCTCTTTGCAACTGCCTCAATTGGAGGCGTTTACAAATACTCTTCAATCCCTGATGTCTATGGTATACGACTTACAGAAGAGGTCTACCGAGAAAGAGACTACTTTCCGGTCGGAAATCGAACAGTTGGTTTCTTCGCGTTTAACCCAGAAGAAGTTAAATGTTAAGGACCTTCCTGTGTTCTCCGACGTTAACCCGTGGAGGTATGCGGAGCACATGCCTATGTCAGCCGGCAAGATTTTCCTCTCGGAGAAACTGGGTACCGTACCAGTAGAGGAAATTGAGTTCTGGCCCAGCAGAGTGTCCTACCCGGATTGTTATGTCTGGCTCAGAACTGAACCGGCATCGAAAGAAGAGATGGAGCCCAAGGAAGTAATTGTCCTTGAGCTCGCTAAGGCACAAGCGATGCTTACATCGAAATTAAAAGAGAGGGCATTCACCAGCTCAAAGGTGCCGGCCTTAAGCAAGAAACATCCATCGTTTATTGCTCTCCCTCAACGTGCTTTTCCCTTTATGGATAAAGGGTTTAAAGCAGCCCTGAAGGCCGTAAGGGCAGGAAAACCCTGTCCCACACTAGAAGAAAGCAAGCCTTTCTCCCTTGCTTTCCCTTCAGACGACAAAGACTGGAAGGACGTTCTTGTTACCTTCTCAGTCGGGAAGCTGGAGGCCGATATCGCTGGACGTCAGTTCAACGAGGACCTCCCGAAGCTGTCAGAGTTTCTCCTGAAGAGAGAACACGAGACTAAGGAATGCTTGGCTGCGTCCATGTCTCTACAAACAGGGCTAGAAACGATGGCTAGCATTCCTGATACCCCAGATATGTATATGGTCTTTGCCAAGGCTCACTTGGCTACAGTAACTAAAGATCTGTACAACTTTATCAGAGCCAGGACGGCCTGTAGGGAGTTCGTGTTTGCTTCCGCTTCTGTGAAACACGAACCTAGGAAGCTGATAGCTTCTAATATCTGGGGAAAAGACCTCTTTCCTAGTGATGTGGTCAAGGAGGTCGTAGATAAGGCTGCTTCGGAGACTAGGAATCTCCTCTCCAAATGGGGCTTGTCTTCGAAGAGAAAATCTTCTGCTGATGGGGGTCCCCAGCCGAAGAACAAGTCAAAGCAGCCTCGCTTTGCCTCTCGGCCAAGACAGGAACAGCTTCCCGTGGCCACGGTGTCCCAGACGGTGGCACAATCCACCACTACCTTTCAACTGGTGCCCCAACCACTGGCGTCTTAGTCACCAGTCTTCACCCCAGCTTATGAAAGGCAATCGGATTCTTCTAAGCCAAAGTTTCAAGGCTCCTTTCGGGGCTCCTCTAGACGCCCCTTCAGAGGAAGAGGCAACAAAGGTGGTCGTGGCCAAGGAGGTAAATCCTCCAACCAGCACTCAAAATGAGATGCTGCCGGTAGGAGGGAGACTTCTACACTTTCAGGATCGGTGGACCTTCGATCCTTGGGCCCACAGCCTGATCAAGATGGGACTGGGGTGGGGTTGGAACTCAACTCCACCAAGCTTTCCTCATTTCTTCCAACCTTCAACCCCAGTTCTGGAAGAATATGTTCAAGAACTATTAGACAAGAGAGTCATAAGGAAAGCAAAGTCCATCAAATTCCAAGGAAGGCTATTCTGTGTTCCGAAGAAGGATTCGGAAAAGCTCAGAGTCATTCTGGACTTATCACCACTCAACAAGTTCATTGTGAACTACAAGTTCAGAATGCTGACGCTTCAGCACATAAGGACCCTTCTGCCCAAACGGGCATACACAGTCTCCATAGACATGACGGATGCTTACTGGCATGTACCAATCAACCGTCAGGTTTCCCCCTACCTAAGGTTCAAGCTCCAGAAAAGAAAATACGTTTTCAGAGCCATGCCCTTCGGTTTGAACATTGCACCGAGAATATTCACAAAGCTTGCGAACGCAGTTATTCGACAACTACGCCTCAAAAGTGTTCAGGTGATGGCCTACCTGGACGACTGGCTGGTGTGGGCAGCATCCAAGGAAAAATGCGTGCAAGCCTCCAGAAAAGTGATCCAATTCCTAGAGTACCTAGGATTCAAGATAAACCTGAAGAAGTCTCGGCTATCTCCGGCTCGAAAGTTCCAGTGGCTGGGAATTCACTGGGACTTACAATCACATGGCCTCTCCTTGCCAAAAGCAAAGAGAAAGTAGATAGCAAGGGCCGTCAAAAGTCTTTTTCAATCCCGAAGGATATCAAGAAGACAACAGGAGAGAATGTTGGGGTCTCTCCAGTTAGCCTCTTTGACGGACCCACTTTTGAGAGCACAGTTAAAAGATGCATCAGGGATCTGGAGAAAACATGCTTACAACGATCGAAGAGATCTACAAAGACCATTACCAAATCGTCTGCGATCGATTCTCAAGCCATGGTTGGAAGCGAAGAACTTAGGAGGAAAGGTATCCTTGCATCCACCTCCTCCCCACACGGTGCTCAAAGGAAGCTATATCTATATCATTTTTGTGCAATTGCATCTTCACTATTCTTGCTTGCTGCAAGCATTTGTTTTCACCTATCTGTATCTATCTATCTATCTATCTATCTCTCTATCTATCTATCAATAATGAAATATAGTAATCCAGTAATATGGTAAAACATATACACTAATATTATAAAAATAATAGAAAGAATGACACCAGTAAAAAAAACATTAACAATGATAATAATAATAATAACATTAATAATAAACATTTGACTATTATAATAATAATAGTCATAGTTATAATAATCATAATTATAGTAATAAAAAACAGACTAACCAATAATATTCATATAAATACTAACAAAGTTCAAGGAACTTGGTCTCCCCTCTTCAGAACCTTCCACATCAACTACCTGGAAGCCATGGCAGTGTTTCTTTCCCTGAAGAGACTGAAACTTCGCCACTCAATCCACGTTCGTCTGGTCCTAGACAGCGAAGTGGTTATGCGATGCATAAATCGACAAGGTTCAAGATCACCTCAGTTAAATCATGTGATACTAGCCATCTTTCATCTGTCCAAGAAGATGAAATGGCACTTATCAGCAGTCCACCTTCAAGGATTCCGCAATGTGACGGCGAACGCTCTATCCAGGTTCAACCCGATAGAGTCCGAATGGTCTCTAGACGCAGTATCATTCTCCTTCATATTGAGCAAAGTCCCAGGATTGCAGGTAGATCTCTTCGCAACGAGTGACAACAAGAAGTTGGCCCAGTATGTAGCCCCATACGAGGATCCTCTAGCGGAAGTAATGGACGCAATGTCCCTGGATTGGAGCAGATGGTCCAGGATTTACCTGTTCCCACCAACCAACCTATTGTTGAAAGCCCTCGACAAATTGAGATCCTTTCGGGGGAGGGCAGCGATAGTGGCCCACAAGTGGCCAGGCAGTGTCTGGTTTCCATTGATGACAGAACTACGCCTGAAGCTGATCCCGTTGCCGGAACCAGTTCTGACTCAGCTAGTACAGAATTCGACTGTCTACGCTTCATCAGAGAAAACCCAGAACCTTCAACTCATAATTTTCTCGCCTTAGCAGTCAGGAAAAGGTTTAGGATTTCTACAGACAGTATTAATTTATTAGAAGAATACAAGTCAAAGTCAACAAGAAGACAATACGAATCTTCCTGGAAGAAATGGGTGGCCCTTGTTAAGGCGAAGAAACCTCAAGTGATTTCTACGGATTTCTGCTTGCCCTTCTTCATCCATATTCACGGACAAGGATTAGCGGCTAATACGATCACGACGTGTAAATCTGCCTTAGCTAGACCGATTCTATATGCCTTCCAAGTGGATTTTTCCAACGAAATCTTCAACAAGATTCCGAAAGACTGCGCAAAACTTCGGCCTGCAGCCCCTCCAAAGCCTATTTCATGGTCTTTGGATAAGGTTCTTCATCTGGCCTCGACCTTGAACAATGAAGATTCCTCGCTGAAAGACTTGACTCAGAAAGTGATATTTTTATTTGCACTAGCCTCAGGAGAGAGAGTTAGTGAAATAGTGGCCCTCTCGAGGGATGATGGCCACATTCAGTTTACACCAAATGGAGAACTGAATCTCTTTCAGGATCCGACGTTTCTCGCCAAGAATGAGCTACCCACTAAGAGATGGGGTCCCTGGAGAATCTGCCCTCTGAAGGAAGAAGCATCCCTCTGCCCAGTGGAATGCCTAAAGGTCTATCTTCGTAGAACTTCAGAATTCAAGGGAGGTCAGCTTTCTAGGGGAGAGACTTCTGGTTCGACGTTATCTTTGAAACAGATAAGGGCGAAAATCACTTACTTTATTCCCAGAGCGGATCCTGATAGTACACTCTCAGGTCATGATCCGAGA
>NC_090737.1:86173893-86178893 GCF_036898095.1 Palaemon carinicauda | reverse complement strand
TTAGAAAAAGGGAAAGAAGTAACTGCAGTTGTTGTTAATAAGAAAAGGGCACTAAGGTTCCAACCGAAGATATAAAAGAGCGTTATTAGGCACGTACTATCAAATGAGGCAAAATATTTGGCAATTAAAAGCTAGAAAAGGGACGGTTTGAAGGAACTAGGATGAAGATGGAATATGTTGCTAGAATATCACTATTTGAAATGAGAGAAAGTCGAGATATATGAAAAATGTGTAGCATAAAAATATAAAAGATAAGGCTAGGGATGTTATTCTGAGAGACTATGGTGATGAAATAAGAAAGGAGGTGGTTGAACTATTTAAGAGAGCTAAAAACATCTCCGTGGGTAGTAATAGTATGAGGGTCAGCTGATCAGATTAATAGACATGATGGGGAGGGATATGGAGGAGATGAGGCTAGGGGAAGATTATCCAAGGATAGAAATAGATGGAAAAAATTAAATCGAGCTGTCGATCCTCAAATACAGTTTAAGTAAAATAAATTAAAGAAGATGGTTAAATACACAGAGCACAGAGTGATAGTTTTTTTAAAACGATTAATATGTATCACGCACATAAGCAGAAAATCATGATATTTCTGTTACTACTAATTGTATTACCATTAATAATATTCAGTCTATTGGCAAAAAAAAAAAGACAATTAAACATAATGTACATTATTTCTATATAAAATGATTTACAATGTGAAATGGAATGTATGAAAGGTAAGTGAGAATAAATTGAAAGGACACCTATAGTAAAATTCTAAAAAAAATCAATATCCAATATATGACTTAATACCTTAGCAAATTATAGTTGATATAAAATCATTTTGATAACTGCTGTAGAGTCTATGAATAAACGAAAAAGAAAGACATGCAACATTAAGCTCTGTTTATCAAGTGAGTTCTTACAAAAAAAAATAAAAAAAAAAACTGATGTAAATGTTTTGAAAAACTTGGAGTATTCTTAATAGTTATTGAATATCCCATTTAGGATAGGAAAATAAAAGTATCTGATATACAAAACAAAGCAAAAATTAGAATTACAGCCAAAACTGTTTTTAGCAGTATGACAAAGGATGCTGGAGCTCATGTTCACTCACTGTATGATACAAGAGAACTCATTCTGGGCTGCAAAATACTACTTGGAATGTCAGTAGAAACTCAATAAAACACTTTTGTTTTGATTTCCCCTTATATAATATGATACACAAGTTTTTTTATGGCCTGATTTTATGTAAGTTTTCTCTAGTCTCCTAAGGCTCTTAATTAATATTAACGAAGAGTATTATGGTGCACAATGTATTAAACTATAGATCAACCTAAAATAAACATCTTAAAATCATTGGCAAAACAAAGTTTACGATTATATGTGTAATACTTTCTGTTTTCAGTTAAAAGTATGTGAAAAAAAAATAATCATACAATATGATTGTTTTAATGTTCTTGTAATAGTAGACCCTGTCACTACTAATAAATCTTCTGTAATGAAAAACTGTAATATAGTTTAAAAAATAAAAAATAAAATATTTATTAGTATGTATAGTTTCTAGAATTTTTTATTTTCATCTTGTGGCCCAAACACATTACCACTGAGCAGCCTATAACAAATTTTAGCCACTTCTGTTTATGCAATCATATGACTGTGACGGTGGTAGGAGAAGGGTTGTGAACTCAAAGGCAATATGAAAGCAACTGAGTTATCTTATTATTGAACACTCTTCTTTATATACAAAAGCCCAAGGCAACAGGAATTTTCATGTTCACAAGACAGACAATGTTAGAGGTGAAATGCTGACATGTTTATTCTGGTTCTTTTTAGTGTGAGGCAAGAGTGAAGATACAAGCATAATATGAACTATGTACGATCGTGTGACACACAGTTGGTACATGGCTCCCCCTCTAAAAATGACATACTGAACATGTTAAATAGGTGCCCTGAATCTGGAGAGGCAGTAATAAAAACTGCGCCGATTAGCGGCAGTGAGTGACTGTAGATGTTGTTGGTTGGGGCGTGAGCGAGTGGTGGATGATGGGTAGCTTTGTTGCTGCTCCGGCTCATCACTGGGTAGGAGAGTGTGTCCTACGGCATTCATAGGCGAGTGTGTCCTACGGCATTCATAGACTTGTGTGTCCTACGGCGTTCATAGGCGTGTCTGTCCTACGGCATTCATAGGCGTGTCCTACGGCATTCATTGGCCTATGGCGTTCATAGGTGTGTATGTCCTACGGCATTCATAGGCGTGTGTGTCCTACAGCATTCATGTCAGCTTCGGTTGAAGCTGAATAGGTGTCCTCTTCGTCACGGGTGGAGGCGTTGATGGAGGTTTTGAAGGCCGTGAAGTGGCTGTCCATAAGGGCGTCGGCTTTGGTCATCAAGTCCTTTATGGATAAACTATCGACATCGAGTATGGCCGCGAATACAGGTTTGGGTAAACGGCTTACCCAAAGGGCATGAAGTAGGTTAACCTCACGAGGAGAGCCGTCGGCGGCAGGTTACAGGCGAGTGATACTGGTCATTTTCCCGAGGGTGAGCGAAGCCCTTTGGTCCCACAACGGTTGTTGAGAGAGCTGAAGAAGCTTTGCTATATGGGCGGCTGGCGACGGCGAGTGCTGCTGCAGAAGGTATACGTTGACAGCGTCATAGTAACGGTGAGAGAGAGGGGGTAGGCAGGAGGAACGAGTCACTCCGGGGTCACCAATGTGACGGTGGTAGCAGAAGGGCTGTGAACTCAAAGGCAGTATGAAAGCAACTGAGTTAGTTTATTATTGAACACTCTCCTTTATATACAAAAGCCCAAGGCAACTGGAATTTTCATGTTCACGAGACAGACAATGTTACAGAGGCGAAACGCAGACATGTTTATTCTGGTTCTTTTTAGTGCGAGGGAAGAGCGAAGATACAAGCATAATGTGAACTATGTACGATCGTGTGACACACGGTTGGTACATGACACACGATATCAAGTCTAATAGGTATTTAGCAAAAATATCCGCTAATAATCCTGACATCATCCAGGGAAAAAATTATTTGAGGGTATGGCTAGAAATGATAATAAAAAGAAAAAAAAATGTGTGAAAGGAACAGATAGCAACGGTGCAGGCACAGTACTGGTCAAGCAGACGTTCAGTACCTAGGAAGCATTCATCTTTTTTATATATGCTAGGAGTTGTCATACAAAACTGTGGGCTCTCTCTCTCTCTCTCTCTCTCTCTCTCTCTCTCTCTCTCTCTCTCTCTCTCTCTCTCTCTCTCTGTATATATATATATATATATATATATATATATATATATATATATATATATATATATATATATATATGTATATATATAAATATATATATATATACATATATATATATATATATATATATATATATATATATATATACATATATATATATATATATATATATATATATATATATATATATATATATATATATATATATATATATATATATATATATATATATTTATATATATATATATATATACATACATATATACACACACATATATATATATATATATATATATATATATATATATATATATTTATATATGAATATATATATATATATATATATATATATATATATATATATATATATATATATATATATATATATATATATATATATGTGTGTGTGTGTGTGTGTGCGTGTGTGTGTATATATATACTATATATATATGCATATAAAAATATATATATCTATATATATATATATATATATATATATATATATTTATATATATACATATATATATATATATATATATATATATATATATATATATATATATATATATTGTATTTGTTTGTTTATTTATTCATTTGTATGTGTGTGTTTATTATTTGTTATGGGCAAGCGTAAGCGAAAAATTCAAATAGCAACATTATTTGTAATGATTTACACTATATATATTAGCTTACAGTGATTGCAATAATAATATTTTCTCCAAAAGAAAGAAAACAGTATTTTTAATGATAATAAGCATATAAAGAAAAAATAATTCTGTTCTTTTTTATAATCATCATCCTAACAAGTTTCGTTACTCTAAATTCCTGGAAATAGAAAGTAAACTGAGCCTAATTAATTAATTAATAATAATATGAATATATACTAATTTAGTCACATATATAGATACTATGTCTAATTAGTAACGCAATAATGAGTCTAGGATTATCTGAGATTGAATACCCCATATTTAATCATTTGTGATATAAAGCATAAATTAACATATCACTTTAACATCAATAAATATTTCCCAATCAACATGTCAAAAATACAAGAACCTCTTTACTTGCTACATGAATTTCGTAGTATGTTTTCAAGGAAAGAGTAAGAATTCCAGAAAGTTCTCGAAAAAGAAAAATTTTCATATATGTTTAAGCGTGTCTATTTACTATGATATCTGTGTAAGTAGTGGTCGATTGGCTAGCGCAAATTTGCAGAAACTCTTGGGCCAATTATTGATCTCCTTGGCGGGAAAACAACTTACTAAATTGAAATGCAAGCGGCGAATCCAGACGTAATGCAAAACAAGGTAATGATACGCTTTACATTCACCGAAACATTAGACCTAGTTATTGTCTCTTCGAAGTGATTGAGTTTTCCTATTTTTACTCGGTTACTTTAAGGAGATATATCCAATCGGTAGAGTGCCCAAACACAACTAGTAATAATAAAAAGACAAGTTATCTCTTTGCAGTAATCTTTATTAGTTAGTATATAAAATCATTCGCTCCCATTTGCCCAATCCCTCAATTATCTTTTCTTCTAAAAGATGACTAGAGGATTTTTCATTAAGGAAGACTTCACTTCTATCTGTTTGTTTGCAGCCCAAAGGCGTCACCTCTGTTTTAACTTGGTTATAACAGATAGTCCTTCCAAAGTCGTGTTTTAACACCACATGATATTTCATTTAGTTGTTGAATTCCAAATGTGAGGAAAATTAAATAAGTATATATTTGTATTGTTCATTTTCAATAATTAT
>NC_090737.1:86166393-86168893 GCF_036898095.1 Palaemon carinicauda | reverse complement strand
TTTTCAGTAAACACTACCTGATATATTTTATGAAACGTATTGAATACAGATGTTTGATTTCATTGTCAATGTATTACTCGTTAACTTGTTTGAAAGCAGAAGCTTGGAGAATGTTGTCAAAGGATTAACAAAAATACCAACGTGTATACAAGATGTATACTGAATAAATAAACATTTACTGGAACTACTGATTCCAAAACCATTTCCTGGGACTGTAAATTTAGGGAGCTTGTTTGGTATGAATATATGAATGCTTACGACTACATCTCAGTCATCTGGGAATGATACTTCGATTATTACTATTATTAAAAAAAAATAATAATAATTATCTATGTCAAATTTGACCTTTTTCAAAAGGAATGAAGAATTACAGCGCATTTTTCTTTTGCTTTTTCGTAAATAATTTCTCTCCTTTTTTGTAATGCGACCTTGATTATAGAAGGAGACTTTTTTCCTGTGTTCTTTCCAAAGTTAAATCTATTATTGATTATATAATGGAATGTTGTTGCTATAGTAATCGAAGACTTTAAAATATAATCCCGGTATAAATTGTGGTCGATGATATAGCCTACATTGTTACTCAATGGCCAAAGAAAATAACAACCCTTTTCTGCTGATGTAATTTTAAAGAAACATAACCATGCATGTCTCAGTTTATATACTTCCCTTTCTCTTGAAGCTGGGTTAAGCCATATAAGTTTTAAGGACCAAAGTAATTAACACCTTACTTTTACTAGAAGCCTAATGGCATTCCTTCTTTCGACATAAATTTACTTTCATAAATATATCTTGTCCGTATCTTCCACAATTTCATAAGAAAAATTGTATATTGCGAGTCTTTCAAGACCTTTTGAGACTTGGTTTATTGTGCCTCATAACCTATTGGCAAAAATTATGTAACTATTAAATTCCCGTTCTGGGATCTGGATACTATTATTGATAGCGTAGTTTAATCATCTCGTTAAGCATAGTATCCTATACAAGATTTATAATTTTTGTTTTAAAGTTGACCATACTTTACATAGAGATTTTCCCAGCATATGCCATCCACAGCTTAACACAATCTATGTTGTCTTACCAATTCTTTCATAGGAATCCATCTTACAGGGTAAAATAAAGGTTTCTTTATTGGTTTTAGCAGTTGTGGAAAATAAAATATATTAATCAAATAATTAAAGTAGCGAAACTTCAGTTATTAACCTGTTGGATTTTTTTAGAACCTTTATTTAAGTGTGCCTTTATAGCTCAAAAATACATAAATATCCAACATTTCTTTTCACCATAATAAATTTACTCTATTTTTTTGGGTTATAGCTTTTTCTTCGTCATTCTTTTTGTCACTGAGCTGCTATCTTGTTAGGGCTCCTGGGCCTGTAGAATATCACTTTTTAAATCAGAGTTGTAACTTGGTTACTTGTAGTTGTCATAATAATAAACAACATTCATGTAGTTCTCAATCAAGAATAAGTTACAGACTTTGAAACCTTTGATACTTACATTTACTCTATCAGATTACGAAATTTGAGTTATGTTGATAGATTTTTAGGTCCAATAGAATAGTCTTCTCTGTGAAAAGGAATAATGTTCACTAAAAAAAAAAAAAAAAAAAAAAATAGGGTTGTAAAAAAATACGTATCAAAAAGTAGCACTGGTAATTGCTATGTTGTATGACACTCAAATGGAGTAACTACTGTTGCCAATTTCAAGATTCATTAAGGAGATTTAACTGCCAATGCATGAATGTCATTTAATTGGTTTCTTAATCGGGTGTCCTTGAGGCACAGTTGGAGTTTAGAATATCATGACGGCTAATGAAAAATAAATATGAGTTAAGGAGAGAGAGAGTTCGTGTGGAGGTTATTTACCTCATAAATGCTTTACAGTACTTCAAACTTGACGGCAAAGTTCTCCTCATACTGAACTCTGGAAAGGTTCAGTTCCTATGGAGGTTATTTACCTCATAATTGCTTTACAGTACTTCAAACTTGACGGCAAAGTTCTCCTCATACTGAACTCTGGAAAGGTTCAGTTCCTATGGAGGTTATTTACCTCATAATTGCTTTACAGTACTTCAAACTTGACGGCAAAGTTCTCCTCATACTGAACTCTGGAAAGGTTCAGTTCCTATGGAGGTTATTTACCTCATAATTGCTTTACAGTACTCCAAACTTGACGGCAAAGTTCTCCTCATACTGAACTCTGGAAAGGTTCAGTTCCTATGGAGGTTATTTACCTTATTGTTAAACGCTGAAAATTAACTAAGTGATGGGGAAAGGTGAACACTATAAACAAATGAAAAATATCTCAATAGCAGATGCCACAAAACATATCATAGTTCCAATTAATGCATAATCAGTGAATATATGCTTTTTTTTTACGAAATTTTTTTCTTACGATTCTGGTAAAAAAAAAAATAAATAAATAAAAAGCGGTCTGATGTTGTTAAAAATTATATTTAAGATTCAAAATCATTGAATGTTTAATATGACTTAAATGTATT
>NC_090737.1:86151393-86156393 GCF_036898095.1 Palaemon carinicauda | reverse complement strand
GAAGAATATTTCAAGGCATATTTCTGTATGAAGTTTTCCTATTGCGTCTTTGTTTTATAGGAAAATAGTACACAAACAATTTACACATAAGTCAAAATACATTCAAGTAAAAAAAAATAAAAGGGAAAAAAAAAAAAAAAACATTCCAGATGGATCATGTAAAAGAGATATTTACTGAAAAAGAAAAGGTCTTTACCGGTAACACTGATTTCATATAATTTTTAAAAGACAGGCCTGAGTAAGTGACTTTTTCTCGGAGCCATATATATTTGGTTATCCTTTATTTGAGACTCTTTATCTATTATAGTAAAAGAAGGTAGTATATAGCTAAATAATTTGAGAAACTTGAAAATTCTATTTTTCAATGCTGAAATAGGTATTTTTTTATATATATATTAATATTAGTGTTTTGTAGAAATTCTTTATGATTATCTAATCTTTTTCTATGTCACTGCAGGACAAAGGCATCAGTATTGTTCTTCCACTCTCGTTTGCTTATGGTTTTTGTATACCAGTTTCTACTAGGAAAAATATTCTATTTCATCAATTCATCCTATCTTCCTTCCCCTCAGCCTTTTTTTTTTTTTTTTTTTTGCGATCTCTTAGGATTCATTCCTTCATTCTTCTAACACATCTAGTCTTTTTTAATCTTATAACAGGCCCTGTCCATGTCTATTTCTTTTTCTTACATGTTGCTGGAATATCCTTTCTTTTATTTAGTTCCCGTATACATGTTGCTCTTTTTCTGTCCCTTAGTGTTATTTTATTGTTATTTTTTTCCATACCTCTTTGAGTTGTATATAGCTTGTTTTCTAAATCGTTAATAAGGTATTAAGTTTCTCATGCATAAGTAATACTTGTATAACCACCTGATTGAATAGTTTTATATTATGAGAAATTGGAACTCTAAGTTTCATAATCTTATATGGTTTACCAAAAGCTCTCCATCCCCTGTTCATCCTTATTTTAATTTCGATCTTAGTCTCCTGGGAAAAACTTACTGTCTATACTTAGTACGTGTATTCAGTAAGAATCTCCAGAGGCTTATCCGTAACCATTATTTGATATCACTTGTTTTTATTAAACATTATCTCAGATTTCCCAAATTTATTTTCAATCTTACATATCTACTTTGTCATTTGAAATGTGCTCTAATCTTTTGCAATTCCTGTCTTGTCTTACCAAACAGAATTATGCCTCTGCAAATCTCATGTTGTTAATGTATTCCCCTTTATTATTAATATTTTCCATTCTAAATTCTGAAAAACTTCACTTTGGCCCGTAATGAATGATTTAGGAGAAAAGGGGTCCCCTGCCCAATTCCTTTCTCAATCAAAATGTTCTCAATATCATTGTGTATATTCAAGATTTTTGTACTTCCTGTTTATACATCTTCAATTGTTCTTACATAATCTTAAACTGTTCAGAGAATTTGAAGGAGTTTTATTACAGCTGAAGATCTGACAAAATCTAAGGATTTTTAATATTGTATAAATGTCTTGCAGGGTGGTTTTCCATACTCTGTTGACTTTTCTATTAGCTTCCTGGTTACATGGATATAGTCAGTTGTTGAATACCCACTTCTAAACCCTGCCTGCTCCCTTGATTAAAAACCCACATTAGTAGAGGGCGAATCCTGAAAATTGCTTTTTCAAAATAATTTTCTGTTACAATCCGGCATCCACCATATTTTGTTAGAATGTGATCTTCTGCATTCATTAAGGGTGGATGACACTTGAGATTTTTCCAAAAAGGGCCAAAATTAACCCTTTTTAGCGAATACGCGATTTGAAAAAACGACGAAAAAGCTGAAGCTTCGTTTAGGAAACACTCTGTAACTTAACCATCTTGTATGCTATACATTATTATGATACCTCATTTTGTAGCTTATGATAACACCTTTACAATGAAATAAACAAATAGGAAGGATTTGGAAATTAAGGGTCCTGATAAGGTCAAAGGTCACGTCATCACGTGATTACCTATTTTAGGGGGCATTCAATATTTTTGACCTCACATATCATACTTTGCCCGCATATATTTCTATAAAAATGGTTTTAATCTTAAGAGGACATCCTTAGGCAGTTTTTAAAAGTAAAAGAGTCTTTCAATTCCTTCTTACCTAAATTTTATGAGGGATTGAATTTCGACCCTTTTTCGGGAAATCACTAAAATCGTTGAAAATCGTGTTCTGACTACTTTGTTGTGATAATAATTGCTGTTATTATATAGGCCTATATAAGAAGCTTTGATTTAAAAATAAAGTCTTAGAGATGTAGAATAAAGGGTACATGCAGTTAAAAAAGGGGTCAAAGGTCATGTTCATCATGGATTACATAATTTCACGGTATACACCACATGTAGTGAAATTCTCCCCTAACCCTAACTCTAACTCTAACCCCAACCCCAACCCTAACCCTAATCTTGTCAGGCCTAATCCTGGTGGCCTAATGCTATGGACCACATGTTGCTCAATGTGTAGTAGTCTTGTTTGCACATAGATGGCAGCATTATGAAGTCTTTTGTTTTAAGATGGTGGATGACTTTCACTCTCTCAATTGTGACAAATTCATCTTTTCCCGTCTCAACGATCACTGATTAAGCAAGGCAAGTTTGATCTCATAATATAGTAAACCACAGTGCATAGTAGGGGTCGCTTGATGTAAGTGATGCATGCCTAATTCATGTGGCAATTAGAAACTAGTGAAATGTATTGCAACATGTGCTTCTTAGGGACCATCTCATAATCAATAACATGTTTCTGTGTGCATGTTTTGATTAAAGGATTAAAACTTTCGTCAGTCATGCTTACTTAAATCATGTGACTGCTATAGATCTACTGATGTACAGCCTATTAATATACCATATGGCTCTTGCACTCAAAATTATTTTTCCCAGCAATTTGGGAGGGGCATCGCAAAAGTTATATGTCATCTTTACTTTATCCCCACATCCCTAATGTGAGTTCTAAAGCTAAACTATATGATTTCAGACCATGGAGCCAGTTGCTGCAATAGAAAGTCTTAAACGCCAGCGCATAGAGAACATTTCGCTCGACAAAAGTATTATCTGCCAAAAAGGAAGTGTAGATGCTTTACGTAAATCAACCCCTCGTGGTGTTGAATCTATACAGCAGGCATTGAATATTCGAATCGCACATAACTGTTGTAAGTATCCAGATACAATAGACTGGTTGCAATCCAAAAGTTTGGATTTTGAAAAGGTTCACTGGCATAAGGACTGCTACTCAACTTTCTCTAGTAAGCAACATTTAGAACGTCTGAAAAAGCGTCACGTTAATGCCTCAGTAGAGTCTCACAGTGGCACGGAAAAAAACAGCAACAACAACAACAAGGATCAGTCGGAAAGCTATTGAATGGACTCGGTGTATATTTTGTTAAGCTGATGGTGAAAACCTTCGCCAAGTTCTAACCCTGGAGACGTCTAGTAAAATAGTGGAAGGAGCTAAAAAGGACTCCATACTTTCATATCGCCTTGGTGGCATATCCGATCTAGTCACTGCAGAGGCCAAGTATCATTTAAAATGCTATGTGCTATTTGTTCGGAACACTGAGAAGGTAACGGAAGAATATGAGGAAAGGTCTACATTTGACCAGGCGTGTTTCACAGAAGTTGTCAAAGAACTAGAACTAGAAATCAAGGCTGGAAACATAATTTCATTGAGTGGAGTTTGGAATAGGTACTGTGAACTGTTCGTTATTCATGTTGGTGAGTGTCTGCCAGAAGTGTCGTCTACTAGTAATGTGTTGAAACTGTTCAGAAATAGGCTGAAGAAACATTTCGGAGATGCAATAGAATTTATTGCCAATCAATGTAAGAAAGACTCAAGCTCCTTCAGTAGGTGGGAAACAGAAGGAAGTCAAAGCCGACCGTGATCTTATTCACAGATTGTTTATTGCTTCACAAAGTGGGAGAGAGGTAGACTTAGTCAGTATCTTACAGCATGAACTATCCCCAGTCCCAAGGGCATTTGCTGGAACAAATCGTCAACTTCATACAACAGATAAAGCTCAGCTACAGGATTTGCTGGCAAAGGATATAGAGATCCCAGTTACACTTCCCTTGAGTGAAGCCAAAACATGCCTGCTTATCGATGGTCAAGCACTAATACAAGCTATTGGAAAGCCAGAAAATATAAAAACCTTTGGTGACCTAGGTGAAGTGTTCTGCACAAACATCTTGAACCGCTTTGGTACAACATACTCACGGATTGACGTCTTGTTTGATCGGTACATTGACAATTCAATAAAATCAGGTACACGCAAGAAACGAGCTGGAAAAGCAAGACCAATTAGACGTGTCATCAGTTCAAAAGCTGTAAAAGATTCACCCAACTGGAAATCCTTTATGAGTTTGGCTGCAAATAAAGCTGATCTAGCTGCTTTTCTATCCAGATCCCTTGTTGAGAAAGCTGAAAGAGAGCTGTCATCTGAGTACGAGCTTGTTTTAGCTGGAGGCTTTGAAGATGTCTCAGGGGTTTGGTCATCCTCAAGTCGGACAATTGATCACCTCAAATCGACACAAGAAGAGGCCGATACTCGTCTCATACTTCACGCTGAAGATGCATGTATCAATGGGTATGCAAGAGTGGTATTGGAATGCAGACACACAGATGTGCTAGTGTTGGCACTTGGTTTCAGAGACAGGTTACCAGCACAAATATGGATGTACACGGGTAAAACGGGTAAACGGCCATACTTTCCAGTACATGAGATAAAACTCCCCGAGGAGATTGTAAAGAACGTTATAGCTTTTCATGCAATCACAGGATGCGATAGTGTCAGTCAATTTGCAGGAAAGGGAAAGAAAACAGCGTGGAAAGTATTCATTCAGGAGCCTGAAAGTTTGGAACAGCTAGGGTCTGTGGAGCTGACTCCAGAAGCAATATCAGGTGCAGAAAGATTTGCTTGCAGGCTCTATGAAAAAGATTGCGATCTCATTAATGAAGCAAGAGTAAAGACCTTTCTCCAGGGAAAGAA
>NC_090737.1:86121393-86131393 GCF_036898095.1 Palaemon carinicauda | reverse complement strand
GCTCCAAAAAAGAAGAGGAAGAAATCGACGAGGTGTCTGTTACATCGGTTCCGGCCCCAGAACCTGTTCCCTCTACATCGTCTGCTATCCCAGATGATCTGGGAAGGACTCTTTCTTCTATTGTTGAAATTATTCAACAAATATAAAAGAAGAATGATGAAAAGGAAGCTGCGATGAAACTGGAGATACGCAGACTCGCAGCATCACGTGGGCCTCAGAACCGACTCAACGTGAAGGATCTTCCTTTGTGCTCGGATGCCAATCCTTGGAGGTATGCCGAGCATAAGCCAATGACAACCGGGAAGATTGTTATATCGGAAAAGTTGGGCTCAATTCCCCTGGAAGATGTGGAATTTTGGCCCAACAAAGACTCTTACCCATACTGCTATGTCCGTCTTAGGAAGGAGCCAGCCTCAAAGGAGGAAACGGAGCCGAAGGAGGTCATAGTCCTTGACCATAGTAAAGCACAGGTATTACTAGCGAGCTTGATGAAAGAGAGGGGCTTCATGAACTCAAAGGTACCAGCTTTGAGTAAGAAGCTTTCCTCCTTTGTGGCCTCTCCAACCAGAGCTTTTCCCTTCATGGAAAAGGGATATAAGGCAGCCTTGAAGGTGGCCGAGGCAGGGAAACCATGCCCCTCCCTAGAGGAATGCAAGCCGTTATCCCTGACCTTACCATTGGACTGGAAGGAGGTTCACCTTACCTTCTCAGTCGGGAAGTTAAAAGCTGATATTGCCGAGCGTCAGTTTGGTGAGGAACTTCCAAAGCTGTCGGAGTTTCTCTTGTGCAGAGAGCAAGAGACGAAAGAAAGACTTGCTGCATCGATGTCGTTGCAAACGACGTTAGAAACGATGGCAAGTGACCCCAAGAAACAGGACATGTTCATGGTGGTGGCCAAAACCCATCTGGCCACAGGTACGAAGGATCTCTATAGCTTTATTAAAGCTAGGAGAGCCTGTAGAGAGTTCGTGTTCGCCTCGGCTGCGGTGAGCCGCGAACCGAGGAAACTGATCTCCTCAATCATATGGGGTAAAGACCTCTTTCCCAACGAAGTAGCTAAAGAGGTAGTAGACAAAGCTGCCACGGAGAATAGAAACCTTCTCCAAAAGTGGGGCTTAAACCTTAAGAGAAAGTCTTCTCCGGATGAGGGTCCCCAACCCAAGAAGAAGACAAAAAGGCCTAGGCTATCCTCTCGGCCAGCTAAGCCCTACCGACAGCAACAACAGCAACTTCCTGCGACCGCAGTGCCTTAGATAGTGGCACAACCTCCAACCACGTACCAGTTGGTAGCTCAACAAGTGGCGACACAGTCGCCGGTTTTTAACACCGCTTTTGAAAGGCAGACTTCTTCCTTTCGCTCAAAAGCTAGAGGAACAGCCAGAGGTTCTTCTAGATGCCCTTCAAGGGGAAGGGGATTCAAGGGAGGACGCGGTCAATGAGGAAAGGACTCAGGTCCACAACAACAGAAGTGAGATGCTTCCAGTAGGAGGGAGACTACATCTATTTAGGGATCATTGGACCTTCGATCCCTGGGCGTACAGCCTAATAAAAAAAGGACTAGGTTGGAGCTGGAACAGTCCTCCACCTCCATTTCCTCAGTTCTTCCAACACTACCCCCGTTCTGGAAGAAAATGTCCGAGAACTCTTAGAGAAAAGAGTAATCTGAAAAGTAAAGTCCATCAAGTTCCAAGGAAGGCTGATTTGTGTTCCATAGAATGACTCAGAAAACTCAGTCATTCTGGACTTGTCACCACTCAACCAGTTCATAGTGAACTACAAGTTCAGGATGCTCACACTTCAACACATAAGGACCCTACTGCCCCAAAAAAGGGCACACACCGTCTCCATAGACTTGTCAGACGCTTATTGGCACGTTCCAATTAATCGTCACCTCTACTCCTACCTAGGGTTCAAGTTACAAAGAAGACTTTACGCCTTCAGAGCCATACCATTCGGGCTAAACATAGCCCCAAGGATTTTCATGGAGCTTGCGAATGCAGCCGTCCATCAATTACGCTTTAAAGGGGATCCAAGTAGTGGCGTACTTGGACGACTGGCTGGTGTGGGAAGTATCCAGGACTGAATGCATGCAAGCTTCTAAGATAGTGATCCAGTTCCTGTATTATCTGGGATTCAAAATCAATATCAAAAAGTCTCGACTATCTCCAGCTCAAAAATGTCAGTGGTTGGGAATCCACTGGAATTTGGAGTCACATCGACTTTCCATTCCTGGGAAGAAGATGAAAGAAATAGCAGGATCTGTCAAGAGACTATTGAAATCCAATTGGATATCAAGATGCGAACTGGAGAGAGTACTGGGCTCTCTACAGTTTGCTTTGATAACAGATCCAGTGCTAAGAGCACAGCTAAAGGATGCAACAGGAGTCTGGAGAAAATATGCATCAAACGCGTGAAGAGATCTGATGAGACCACTACCGACTCGACTGTGAACGCTTATCAAACCTTGGTCCAAAGCCAAGCGATGCCTGAATCGACAAGGGTCGAGATCGCCTCAAATTAACGTTTGGAGGAAAGAAAGAAATGGCACCTGTCAGCGGTTCACATTCAAGCGGTCCTCAATGTGACAGCGGACGCTCTATCCAGGTTCACACCGATAGAGTCAGAATGATCCCTAGACGCAGGATCGTTCTCCTTCATCTGAAGTCAAGTCTTGGAACTGCAGATAGACCTCTTTGCGACGAAAAACAGCAAGTAAACACATCGTTATTTGTCCTCGTACAAGGATCCGCTGGCGGAAGCAGTGTCTATGTCCCTAAACTGGAACAGATGGTCCAGGATTTACCTGATCCCTCCGCACAACCTCCTTTTGAAGGTCCTCAACATGAGATCCTTCAAAGGGAAAGCGGCAATAGTGGCCCACAAGTGGCCAAACAGCGTTTGGTTCCCTCTGGCATTGGAACTACAACTGAAGTTTGTACCGCTACCGGATCTAACCCTGACTCAGCGAGTACAGAAGTTGACTGTCTTCGCTTCATCACAGAAAACTCGAAACCTGCATATCATGATTTTCTCTCCCTAGCGATGAGAAAAAGCTGCGGGATATCAAGAGACAGTATAGACCTTTTGGAGAAATCTAAGTCCAAATCTACCAGAAGACAATATGAGTCATCATGGAAGAGTAGGTGTCTTTTGTCAAGGCAAAGAAACCAAAAGAAATCTTGATAGACTTTTGTTTATTTTCTTCATTCACCTTCATGAGTAAGGTTTAGCATCCAACACAATATCAACGCGCAAGTCTGCCTTGATAAGACTGATACTATATACCTCACAGATCGACCTTTCTAACGACATTTTTAATAAAATTCCGAAGGTCGGTGCTAAGCTTATACCTTTAGCGCCTCCAAGACCCATTTCATGGGCACTAGATAAAGTTCCTCATTTGCATCAATAATGAATAATGAGGAGTACACTTTGAAGGATATAACTCAAAAAGTTATGTTTTTGTTTGCACTCGCTTCGTGGGCTAGAGTTAATGAAATAGTGGCTCTCTTGAGAGAGGAAGGCAACGTCCAATTCTTGAAAGGGGGGAGAACTGAATCCGTTTCCTGACCCAACGTTTCTTGCCAAGAATAAACTACCCACCAACAGGTGGGGTCCCTAGAGAATCTGCCATCTGAAGGAAGATGCATCTCTATGTCCAGTGGAGTGCTTAAGGGTCTATCTTCATAGAACTTCAGACTTTAGAGGAGGACAGCTGTTCAGAGGGAAAACCTCGGGTTCAAATTTATCTCTGAAACAACTAAGGGTGAAACTCACCTATTTCATTCGCAGAGCGGATCCAGACAGTACACCTGCAAGTCATGATCCGAGGAAAGTTGCCTCTTCCATAAAATGTCTTTAATTATATGGATTTTGAGCATCTTTGTTCGTACACTGGCTGGTAGTCATCCAAGGTGTTCTTTATGCATTATGCGAAGCAAGTGGAGCAACTCAAGAGGTCTGTGGTAGCAGCAGGTAGAATTCTTAAACCTGCTGTTTAAATCTGCGAGGAACAGTGAAATTAATTTGGGACGATTAATTAAGAGGGTGGGTGTGTAGTCACAGACTGTTACTACACACTGAGTGATAGGCCACTAACGTGTCCTTACGAACTGTTCCATTGACTTTGGTGAACTAAAGCATAATACGGACACTTATGCCAAGCGTTTCTTATGCTAGTGTAAATAAACAGTAATACAGACTGTATCAATATTATTAAAAATTCAATTAAAGTGGCAAATCTGTTTCCTTTTAGACGAAACAATATTTTCTGTTTACTGTTTTCTTTATGCTTCAATGGATATCGTCCACATTTTATAAATTTTATAAATGTTGACTGATATATATGTTTATTAATTTTTTAATAAACTAATTCATAGTAAACCCTGCATCTTATTCGCCCACACTTATTTTATTAGAAATGCACTGAGCATTAAGTTTAAAATATGGATAATTTCAACATGGAATGTCTTTTAAGATTGTTCCTTTCTTCAAGCAAGAATCCACTCGCTTTATCCCTTCCTTAGGAAGGATTAATGTTGTACCCTAAGGGGATGGTGGTAGAGATGCAAAATTTGTTCCTATACGGATACAACTGTTATCCAATAGTTTAATAAGAGTAGACACACTGGGGGAGAAGTCAGGAATTCATACTGACTTTGGTGACTCTTATACAAACTTTGCTTTATAATGTATAGGGCGAGACCACTATACAAGCTTGTCATTTTGTCATCCATAGTTAATATGTACTCCTCGAGACTTTTTCCAGAGTCTAGTACGACTCTTCCCTGTAGGGGGAAGGAAGCACTAACATAGTTCATGATTAGATGAAATGATGTATGATAGTAACATCATAGGTCTCTAGGTCTAGACGGACTAGGAAAATACTTTCTTGAGGGTACGGCACCGGTTAGGAATCCACAGATACAGTAATGGTCTGGTAAACTTCCATCAGGACGACATGGCCTGAGCCCAAAAAACGGATTTTGAGCGAAGCAAAAAATCTATTTTTGGGTGAGGTAGCCATGTCGTCCTGATGGACTCGCCCTTCCTTTTAATTTAAAAAAGGCTTATTGACCCCTCACTATAATACAGTATCTGTAGCACCTCGTGTATCGCTACAAGGAATAAAGATGGTGCTGCCGTCATCGTCATATACACACTCGAAATGGGATAGGAGAGATACCTTATGAACGACTCTCCTTTCATTCTCATTTTTAGATTCTTGCCACTGTAACCCCTCGAAGCGTTAATACTGTTCGGGGTGAAGATAGCTATGTGGCCTGTCAAGAATACGTCCTCTGATATAATGCGATATCCCTGTAAGATTTATTTAGGAATATTCGAATGCTCCAGGAGTTAGAATTCTGGATACCTTAAGGTAAAATTCTCTGGGAATATCACTGTAGTCAAATATACCCTAGGAAGCTACCCTTAAGGAACTTCCATCAGGACGACATGGCTACCTCACCCAAAAATAGATTTTTCGCTTCGCTCAAAATCCGTTATATATATATATATATATATATATATATATATATATATATATATATATATATATATGTATGTATATACATGTATACATATATATATATATATATATATATATATATATATATATATATATATATATATATATATATACATGTATACATATATATATATATATATATATATATATATATATATATATATATATATATATATATATATATATATATATATATATATGTATATACATGTATACATACATATATATATATATATATATACATGTATACATATATATATATATATATATATATATATATATATATATATATATATATATATATATATATATATATATATATATATATATATATATGTATATGTTCTAAGTGAAAACAATGACTACAAAGACGAACTATCCTGATTAGCTATTTGCAGAGATATAGATTAATTTCTAATCCACTGTACCTATTACTGTCAAACTCAGGAATCTGTTCCTATTTCCATAATGATAGCTTATTAAAGAGTTATATATTACGGTTATTTATGATTAATATGTATCACCAATAGTTGTCATTTTAATCAATGTAAATATAATAATAAATTGCATTTAATATCGATATCTACTTTTCGAATTGCATATCTACTGTTTTTTTTTCTTTTTATAATAAACGGTTTCGGCTGGGAATAATTAACATTCATAAATATAAATCATATACAAATTTAAGCAACGTTAAAAAAATGCCTTTTTTAATAAAGGGAAGTCACAAGAGTAAAAGAACACGTTTCTCACTATAAATATATATGTCACGCAATTAAAAATATCTGCCGTTTTTACAAATAAATGCTTTCCTAAAAAGCATTCTTTTTTCATTCACTGACTTTTTCTGCGATAATCTCAAACTTATATTTAGCTGAAAATCTTTCTGAACAGAAATGTAGTGTACATGAATAAATTTTGTGATAAAATCATCTAATTGATTTCAGATTAAAATTATATAAAGCATAACGAGTTAAGTCTATCTTTATATCTATTTTCTTCTTAATATTTTTACAATACTTTGAATGCATTTGTATTTTTTAAACGGCTTTTTCATAAGCTCTTACTGTGATTGATTTATTTCAAAATCATTTATATCAAAATCATTGCTAATGAAGTATTCGTTTTTTTGCACGTATTTCCAGAAATGTATGCATAAGTATACAATCAAATAACAAAGCAGGTAAATTTTAGAATTGGGTACTCAACAACTGACCATATCCATTTAATTAACAAGTTAATGAAATATCAGCAAAATATGACAACCCAATACGTATAGCATTTAGAGATTATGAGAAAGATTTTTATTTTGTCAAAACCTCACTATTATTGAAAAACTTTCAATAAACAAAGAATATGAGAATCTTATGGTCGAATACTTAAAGATATATATATATATATATATATATATATATATATATATATATATATATATATATATATATATATGTATATATATATATATAAATATATATATATATATATATATATATATATATATATATATATATATATATGTATATATAATATACACACACAAACACACACATATATATACACACAACACGCACACACATACACACACACACACACACACACACACACACATATATATATATATATATATATATATATATATATATATATATATATATATATATATATTATGTATATATAAATATATGCATATATATACACAATATGTATATGTATATATATATATATATATATATATATATATATATATATATATATATATATATGCATATATATATATATATATATATATATATATATATATATATATATATATATATATATATGTATATATAAAATATACACACACAAACACACACATATATATACACACACACGCACACACATACACACACATACACACATATATATATATATATATATATATATATGTATATATATACATATACATATATTATGTATATATAAATATATGCATATATATACACAATATAATATATATATATATATATATATATATATATATATATATATATATATATATATATGTATATATATATATATATATATATATATATATATATATATATATATATATATATATGTATATATATATATATATATATATATATATATATATATATATTTACACACACACACAGAAAGTGCAGCCCTTCTAAAGTTACATGAAGATTCTATTGAGAAAGGAGTTATACACCTCTTGAATTATTCAGATTATGCTTAAAAGTTTCCAAGAATTTAAATTTGGAAAATATACGAATAATAATAATGAGGAATACCTTCAAATGCTTGAAATATATAGATATGAATATGGGTAAAACTAAGGCAACGTGTAATGAAATTACCGAGATGCTATATGCATAAATTATGGATGAGCCTTTATGAGAGACAGTAATTGTATTCCCAGGACACGAGACGAATATTGAATGAAGACTACGCTTAGGATGAAGAGAATTTGGTGAACAGGATGAAATTTTGAAAAGTGAAATGCCACATTCTCTATTAGGAACTAAAATTAATCAGAGGGTCCGAATAATATTAAGATATACATAAAACAAATAGAAAGTTACTAAATTCTTACAACATAAGATTGTTTTAACAAAAATAGATCAGGAAAGAATAATGATATGAATAACATTTAGAGACAGAAGATAAAAACAAAATAGATATGAAAAGATACTAAAGAAGAAGATATTCTAAAAAACATGAAAGAAATATATATTGACACAGGCAAGACATGAAATGAGAAGAACAGGTAACATGTGCGCATTGAGAATACAAGAAAGTTTCCATAGATAATACAAAAGAACCAAAGTAAGGAAGAAAAACGATGGATTGACTAAATATGGAAGATTTCTCGTGTGGACTGGCATTGTGAGACCATAAAAAGCCAAAATTTGAAGGATATGTCCGAGGCCATCCTTCTGCAGCTCTAATTACTAGCTGATGATGATGAATATATATATACATATATATATATATATATATATATGTATATTTATTTATATATATATATATATATATATATATATATATATATATATATATATATTTATATATATATATATATATATATATATATATATATTTATATATATATATATATATATATATATATATATATATATATATATATTTATATATATATATATATATATATATATATATATATATATATACATATACATATACATGGATATATATATATATATATATATATATATATACATATACATGGATATATATATATATATATATATATATAAATATTTATACATATATATATATATATATATATATATATATATATATATATATATATATATATATATATATACACACATATATACACACACACACACACACATATATATATATATATATATATATATATGTATATATATGAATTACAGCGATCATTATTTCATTAATTCTAAGATTGACGCTGTTTTAAATTTAAACTTCTTCTCATCATGCTGGATTCCCCAATAAATAAAATGTTATTGATCAATATAAGAACCGAAGTTAATAATTTATTTCATATTCTTTTGAGTTTTATCTCTGTAGGACTAATTTCTATAAATTATTGGTTCCTATTTATGAAATACTTACCTCAGACTGCACCATTTTTATCCGTTGGTAATTAACCATATATTTCATTAACTATTTTTATCTATGAGTTATATGAGTTGAAACTCGTATACATCCTACCTTTACGTGGCCAATCCCCTGGCAAAACATAACACATTTCATTCGCCCCAAAACTTGAATTTCTACATGGAAAGCTTATTTAACAACTCTCTCGAGAGACATATTTAGAGATGGGGATACTACTACCATGTCCATACATAGGACCAAAGCTGACACGGATTCATATTTAAAGATTTTTATGCAGAATTAATATAGGTCAAAAGCAAGATTTTTTCCTAGCATCCATAAGCTTAGAATAGTACGACTTACTGATCACCATTTACTTTTATGCTCATCTATCAGTTAGTTAAATGAAAAGACAAAAGCATTAAAAAAGAAAAAAAAATAAAGGTTCGGCGGTCTATCGCTTATATTCACATTTTGTTTTTTTAAAGGTCCTTAAAGCAAGGGATTAGATGATAATTAAGGAAATCACTACTCAATAACCAAATGTTTCTTTTTATACTATCAACCCATGGATATAGAAATTACGAGTTTATCAATAACATACCATTTTGAAGCCGAGATATAAAAGATGTCATTCAAGTTGAATATCATCTTCCATCAAAGAAGTCTGAGACATTTTAATGCATCATCTAATGAACTATCAACGGAAATCTCATTCGCTTGAACAACTTATAATAAATGAAATAACATGGATAGAGAAACATTTATTACCTCCTTACTTACATGATAATAGTTTTTTGAACAATACACACACATACACTCTCTCTCTCTCTCTCTCTCTCTCTCTCTCTCTCT
>NC_090737.1:86103893-86111393 GCF_036898095.1 Palaemon carinicauda | reverse complement strand
CTGACAACATTATAATCATACCTTTAGCAAATTTGAACCCTGTAATATGTAAACTTGTATTATTACAGACGAAAACGTTGCAATATTTTCCATCTTGGAAGGATATTTTTTGAGGATTGACCTTAGGGTATTTGGAAACATTGATGATATGTACAGTTGATAAACATCAGTAAATTTCGATCATTTTTTTACTATAGGAAGGCCACACTTTTACAACCATATACATAAATGATATTATTATTATTATTATTATTATTATTATTATTATTATTATTATTATTATTATTATAATATTAATAGTTATTGTTATTATTTTTATTATTATTATTATTATTATTATTATTATTATTATTATTATTACTGATTCAGAGAATCTGGTTTGAATAGCCCCAATTACAAAGCACTAATCCTTATAATTAAAGACTATTGAGTGATATCTTAACACTGAAAAAAGAGAAGAAAAAAAAGGCTTCATGAAAATGGAATAAGAGTAAAGTATTTTAATATTAACAACAATTTTAAATAAAAGGACAAAATCTGATAGATTATAAAAAAATCCTCTTCAGAAAACGCAAAATTTAATCATACACTCATAAAATGACAATTAAGTCTTCTAGTTTTCAAAGCGACTTAGAATACGTTGCGCCACATTATTCATCTCCATTGGAATCTCATGCTTGATAAAGCTCCTAGCTACCTTGTATCAAATTGCATGTAAGCAATAGACAAATTAACCTTAATATGATACTTGAGCTGTGTTTAAAGATTTTTTTATAAATTTGCGTATTATTAATCTGCTAATAATTTCATTTTACTAAAAAGAGTAGGTGGTTTTATATAGTATAAAAAGATATTTACCTTTTTTTTTTTAATAATTAACAAGAATTTAACAAACTTACTGAATCCATGTATTTATTCAAAAAAAAAAAAAATAATAATAATAATGTCAAAGTTTTAACGTGAGTTCTAACACGTGCAGAAAAAAAATGACACCGAATAAACTATTTTTGGAGCTTGTGATCCAATTTCATTTTCAAAGGAAATGCAAAATACAGTATATGTGATATCAATTCTTGAATGTTGACGTTCACCGGCTTTCCCTTTGTAAATTATACTTCACTTATGAGATTTGTGGAATGGATGAGATTACTTATTGAGAATTATTCTAAACTACTGTACAAGATATTATTTATTAATCCTGCTGAATGTCATTATTTTTTCCAGAAAATTAAAGAATAACTAACTATTCAGAGCACTGGTTAATTTCGTTCTATCATGAATGAAAAACAAAACTATTATCCTTTTACTTAGGAGCTTGTCAAAGATATTATTTATTAATCCTGCTAAATGCCATTATTTTTCCAGAAAATTAAAGAATAATTAACTATTCCGAGCACTGGATAATTTTGTTCCACCATGAAGGAAAAAAAAAACTATTATCCTTTTACTCACTTAGTAGCTTATCAAGATAGTCCAAAAGTTTTAAAATGTTCTATTCAAAGATATTATTGAGACGTTCATTGTACAAAAGATCTACAGAGCCTAAAGTGCTATTTTTATTGATTTACAAAAAAAAAAAAAAAAAAAAAAAAAAAAAAAAAAAAAAAACCTAAAGTGCTATTTTTATTGATTAGAAAAAAGCTTAGATAATAGTGCTTACAAATTAAATTTTACCACACACATTTTGTTATGATTTCTATTCTTTTTTTTCTTCATCTTCCAAGGCCCTTGATACTGTGACCGCCTCAATTGAGGATGTACTTCAATAGAAGAGTTTATATAGAGACAAGGAATTTCAAACACAACTCAGATTATCATTGGTAGGATAAAAAGAAAGCTGCACTAAATTGTTAGATAACGCAGTCCCTTGTGGCTTTATCTATTAATTTCCTCTGCAAAAGACATGCAGATCGTTTAACAGTAACTACAGAAATGGAAAAACTCACTCTATTGAGTTTGTCTTACAATAATATTAAAAATCTATCATCATGTTGTATATGAATGATGTTCCCTGTGGCATTAGAGGTTCATCTTTTATTATCAGATAGTCATAATTGATGAAGTGTGACTATATAATGTTTAGTAGTATGAGTGAAACCATCTACAGAGGGACAGGGAAAACAATGCATCGAACATTATTACTAAGCATTCACATATCTACCTTTATACAGAGGCGTTATATAATCATCATTAGACGCAACACAAATAAAACACTTACCTAATGGCTTGTTCGATTCAGGTTCCAATTACGTCTGATACATCACTGATTTTGCCAGTTCAACTCCTACTGTCCGATTTAAGGCTGTTTATCATTTGCTTCAATAAGATGTAAGAAACATATGCAGGGATAACAATGTATCGATACTGTTATCAAAAGCCTTCATTCGTGGCTGATACTGCCTGGCACAGGTTATTTTCGTGTGTATGTGTGTCTGTGCATGTGTGTGTTTGTGAGTGTGCTTGTATAGTGTGTAACTGAAGTTCTCTTATGTTAAGAGGACCTTACGGATGAAAAAAAAAATCAAGTCAATATATAACCAACTATGAATAAATTACCTAATATTTTTCATGTAAATTTTCTAAATCTGTAACATAGGCTAAAATAACTTTTAATAAAACTACCAAACTTCATAGAGAACTGTGTGCGAGGCACTGATAGGCGAAGTGAATGAAACTAAACTTCATTGAACAGACATCAAGCTTAAACACTAGGACTTACGAGCAAAAGCATCTTAAAAAATTAAAACGAAATTAGACATGAACCATCAAGTTTACACGAGATGGTTTATTAACAGTTCAGGTAATAGTTAGTGATAAGATGCAATCAACACAGGTACAGTGTGCGAGAGTGTATGAGACATGTGCAGTATATGGATCCCCATTTAAATTAAATGCATGTGAAATATAGCAACTTCATCTTGAGGAGCATACTGTAGGTGGGTCACCTGGTAGGATATATGCGTTTTTTAGGTGGTCAATGGAGACGCAGTCTTTTTTACCATGCATGTAAAGCAAGAATCTTTTCGGCGTACGATAGATCATGAGGAAAGGGCTGTTTAAGAGTGTGTTAGCGGTGGCTTGCTAGTGTCGTTGGACAGAAAAACGAGTGTTAACTAGTGAAAATATGTTGTTATGGGTTGCTTAGCTGCGGGCTTGTAAATCTGGTGGCAGGGATTAAATTTTCCCATAACGTGAAATAGGAACTGAGCATTGTAGGAGATTAAAGACGGAGAAAAATCTAGCAAGGACGACCACGACCAACGGATTGCCATACACCATTTCAGATGCCGAGATATCCAGTGTATCTAGGTAAAACTAGGTAAAACAGTGGAAATCTTCGCGGTGAAAAAATCAAATGGTCTTTGATGATTCTATGAAAACGTTCAACCATTCCTTTGGCAGTAGGGTTGTAGTAGGTGGTCTGATGTTATGTGATTCTCAAGACGTTCACTAATGATATCCATAAGTGAGAGGTGAAAGTGGTACCCATATTAGAAGTAATATGCTTAGGGATACCAAATCTAGCTATTCATACTAAAAGTAAAGCAAGTGTACATGAGGCAGACAATGCCGTTCCCAGCAGTGTCCATGGGAATGGCTTCAGGCCAATAAGTGGAGCAGTCAATGATGATAAAAAGGTAATGGTGTCCTTAGGATGAAAGTAGAACCTATACTACATCGACGTGAATGTGGGAAAACAGATGGCGAAGCTGGGGAAGGTGCCCACTCATGAATCAAAATGTTTGGCATGAAGTACGGATGCTTACCCAAGCCTTAGCATCCTTAGTAATGTCATGCCAAATGAACTTCGTGTTTAGTAGCTGCACAATAGAGCAGTGCGAGGGATGTAAATGGCTTTGAATGAAATCAAACAACAGTCATCACGTGAGAGCAGGTATCTACGGTCAAGGTCTACCAGAACTGACGTTCTAGTAATAAGGTATTTTTGTGAAAAAATCTTTGATTTTATTTTACCTAGGAAAAAGATAAATATCTAATATTTTATATTTTTTATTAATTCATTAGAAGCTCTTAGTCCATTTGTCTCATTAACCTCTTTTTCTTATCTTTCAGAGTGACAACACCCTGTACTCCGCATGGATCATATGCAAAAATTAATTATAAGGAAGACCTGTCACCTAAATACTGAGATCGTTGTTTCCTCTTTTGTTTAGAAGCATTTATTTTGTGGCTGTTGGATGAAAATAGAAGTAAATACGGTAAAGTGAACAAAGAGGTACTGTTATGAATAAGCTTGTTGATGTTAAAGACAAGGCCATCGGAATAAGACATTAAGAAGATGTGTCAATCAATACAACCAGTGATATTCAATGAACGTTCCCACACCCATATGCCTGAGGTAGTGACATTAGCTTTGCTTAGCAACGTTTTCAGAGCAAGAAATGCCATGTGAAATACTGGACTGCAATAATAGGATTCAAAAGTGAAAGAAAAGATGTTCGTTGATCCTTGGAACGGTACTGACAGTAAGTGAAACTTGAAAGTACGAGATATAAAGATATTAAGCTTGTGAAAAGATCTTTTAGAGTTTTTAGTGTGGGGGATTTTTAGGATATTAGTGCAGTGGACACTTTAGTGAAAAAAAAAGGTTGCCTAAGAGGCCGTGCAATACTAAGCTTATTAAGGCTGTATGAGTTCCACATTCATCATACTTTTGGTAATTTGAAGCGTTTAACAACAGTGCAATAGAAAGAATGTTTTGTGGACATTACTATAACCATCAAATAAGGCAATGGCCTTGCTTGATATTTTTTCACTTCAAAGGAGATTTTCTAATTGTTTATATTGTTTTGTGTGTGTGTGTGTGACTGACTACTGTAACCTGCTCCTGATGATTTATATGCATATGCGTGTAAAATATGTGAATGGATTATTTTTCCAAAGCATTTTATAATCAAGTTAGGGTATGACTAAGGGGAAAAAGGATGCTGGGTTTTTCTTGTAATATAAATTTTCTTATTGATGTACTGTACTTACCTTTTTTAAGTTCATATTTTCTATTTAACTAACCTTTTTTTCTGGTTGATAAGCCTCTTTCAATATATTTCTTTACACCGTGTCCTGTTAACAGCCTAGAAATTTCTCTGTCTCCCAATGCTCTTAAAGTTTACTTAAGCTTGAAGAGATATTACCTAAAGAAGATAGAGCTATGTATTATTTCTGTTTATTTTCACTAACTGTTTATTCAGCAAGCTCATGGCAAGAGAAAATAATAGGGGAATTTGACGTTCTAGCTGGGTCCTCTTGCCCAGTATAAAAAATCGAAGGTGCTGTCCAGTGCCCAGTTCTTTTGACTTTACATTTTGCCCAGATATCTGGGTATTCCACTGCTTTATCTGTTTGTGTAGTGAACATTGGAGTTGGATCGGCATTTGAACACTAGGCAGTCTACGTGCTTTATCTGGCCATAGTCTGCAAACTTACTGAAGTGGGTAGCGTTGGAGTCTTTGGGAGGGATGTCCTACCAATGAAGGCACGTGCATGTGGTTCTATATAAACTGAGCTTTAGCTCTTTTCGTTGGGATTCTTACAAGGCAATGTAATTTAAATATAGATGAATGGCAGCCATTATGTTTCTTGACAGGCCATATGAACCTGGATTTATTTTCCAAGGGAGGTGTCGAATGGTCTAATTGTATTCAGCTACGGCAGACAGATATCGGGGTTGATAGCAGATCAGGTGTTGGACTGTTGAGTGATGGCTTTCCTCAGAGCCATGTGGTCTGTGCGAATAATGAAGCACTTACCCTCAAAGAAGTGCCATCATGACCAGTGAAGTGCACCACCAGCAGTTTGCGGTTGAAGGTAGAGTAGCCAGAATCCATCATGGACAGTTTTGTACTGAAAAAGGCCTATATGTGGGGCACGCCATTGACCACCTGCTCGAGTACTGCCACAATGGCAACGCAGTTGACATAAGTGGATAGAAGGACAAGTTAATGTGGCATGGGAAAGGTGAAGGCAGCCGAGTTTGATGGAGCATTCTTTGTGTCGCAAAGGTCCACTTCTTGAAGGGGACCCCAAATCAGGTCCTTTGGCTTCCCCTTGAGGGACGGGAGATTGAGGCATGAATGGAACTGATGACTGGCAAGAAACTGTGATAATAGTTAATCATGCCCGAGAAATCTTGCATTGCTTTAACAGTTGAGGGTATGGGGAGGTTCTGAAAGACTGTTATACTCTCAGGGAGGAGTTGACTCCTTCAGGAGATATGTACTGCCCTAATAGCCATACTTCGTTGACGCTAATGGTACACATGTTGTACAGGATTATGAGGCTGTTCTGTAGTAGGGGTAGAGCATAATGTGTAGATGACGGAGGTGTTCCTCTTTGTTTAAAGAGAACACAATTATGTTCCCCACATAACATACACAGAAGAGGAGGTCCCCTAAACTGCAGTCCAGGAAAAGTTGTTCTAAATTTCTCAATGCCAAAACAGGGGTAATTAGGCATGTATGTTCCAAAGGTGGTGGTGATGTTGGTCTTGGGGATGTCTTCTCTGCATATGGAAACCTTATAATATCACTCCAGGAAGTCGAGTGCCGGGAAAACTTTCACTCTGTAAGTAGGAGATAACGTCGGTGATGTTTTTGAAAGGGGAAGCGATACGGTTCTGTCTAAATGTTCAGACGCATGTAATCCCCCTCCAGAATCAGAGAACCATCTTTTTTAAGAGCAATTTCTACGGGTGACGACCATGGAATTGAGACTTTCTGGCAAAGGCCACTTTCTTCCATATAAACAAATACTTGTTTAGCAGCAAACAAATTACCAGGTGCCAGACAACTGAATCTAGCAGATACTAGGGGACCCTTGTTCTCCATATGGTGGTAAATTCCATGTCTGATAGGAACTATGTGCCTTAGATGAAGTTCTTGATGACAATTTTCGGCTATAGCATGGGGGCGTAGGAATCTATGGTCACGCTGATATGGGGAGCGAGATCGGAGTGTGCCTGGTGGAGAAGTGCTGACAAGTATGATTCATCTTTGACTATACGTACTGGGGATTGGAAATGTGCCGTCAGCAATGAAAAACCTCCAGTGAAATCCGACGCTTCCAAACAATAATGTGAGGTTCTTGCAACTATGGGTAAGAATCTTACCTCCACTGGCATTTACTAGGTGGACATCAGCAGTTTTAGAGAGAATACGTTATAATCCAGCAGTGCCCTTAGCCGAAGAGAATGGCAAACACTTGAGTGTACCAAAAATGATACACCCATAACAAGCATTATGTAAAAAGGAAAAATTAGCTATAGGTGAGGCCACTGTCACAGGTTTTTTTGGAGCTATGAGAACTGTTTGCATATTCTATTACAGCAGACCTGAATCTGGGGAGGTAGTAGCATAACTGCAGCTGATGGCCATCAGTAACTGGCTGTGGAAGTAGTTGGTTGTGGCGTGAGCGAGTAATTGGTGGTGAGAGGCTTTTTCGCCTATCCAGCACCTCAGTGTTGGTGTCTGTTACATACTGCAT
>NC_090737.1:86088893-86098893 GCF_036898095.1 Palaemon carinicauda | reverse complement strand
TATAAAAAATATTCGAGAGTACACTTTACAAAGCCCGATACTGTTCCGACGAGTACCTACCTTTTCTTATGATCGCTCGAGAGGTGCTGCTTACCCCTTGGCAAGTAGATACAATGTTGCTTTGTCAATATGCTGAATTGTTAGATTTTGTTAGAATCTCCACTGTCATGGAATTTTATTGTCACAAATAAGTTTAAAACATGTCACTTTATCAGACTTAAGAAAGTGACCAATAACAGACTTTAATGACCGGGCACCATAATTTATGAAAGTCATAGTACTCTTAAAAAGGTCATTAAAATCACTGTATAAAACACATACTTCTACACGTTTTGCATTCAGGGATTAGGCCATATATATAGAACAACATAAAGTATGTAGTGTAATAGCATATGAGATCAAATTTACCTATGAGCTTAATATCTAGTTGTAAATATATTGTGTTTGTCAGAGCAATCTTTTGTGAAAGTGTATGAAACAGGCTCTGAATTGAATTTTTAATGTTATGAGTAATTCGCGAGCAACTCATTACTTAATCAGTATACAATTCTTAATTTTATCATATGATATTTTTTCTACATGGATTCTTCCCATAAGCAGTTAAAGTGTGCATTACCGTGTTTAAAAGTTATCAATACTGATGATAAGTGATGAAGTCTTGTAGATGAAGACAGATGATTGCAGGGATGGAGAAGCAAAATCCTGAGTCGTAGATTGCATTTATTCCATACAGCAAGGGGTTATGAACAGTGGTGCTCCACAAGGCGTACAGCTCGAGCCAAGAGAAGCAAGAAGACTCTCTATGCGCATGCATTTGTAACGGACAGAGTTTATGAATTGTAAAGGGGGCATATATGAAAGATAATATACACAATAATCTACACCTCCCCTCCCGTTATGCATTCAAATAGGTATCTTGAATGTATTAGGCAAGTTACATGCAGTGAACTAAGTAAATATTAGTGTGCAAAGCAAATAACATAATATTCAAATATAAAATTAGGCAGCCAGTGTGTAAATAGCACAAGGACCTTGTACACTCTATAGGCCTGTTTAATCTTGGAGACCTGCGGGAAGTTGTGGAGGGAATTGATGATTTTTCCATGTCAGAGCTAGGGACCACAGGGAGATCAGAGTTGGGAACTTGATTGGGACTGGGCACTGGATACAAGAAGCGACGGTTCCGACGTAGCACTCCACCACTAGGGAGGCAAATCTCATACTCGCGTGATCTCGTGCTACCCATGATAATCCCGATCTTGTCCCATCTTTGGGATGTTGGGTCCTGAAGACGGACATGTTGGCCCACATTCAGTCTGGGCAGGAGACGGGCGTGGGCATCGTAGTTGCGTTTCACTTAAGCCGCTCTGGCAGCCGCTCGTTTGTCACAATCATGGGCCTTTTCTTACCAACATTCCATGAATGACTGAGGATGGGCGGGTACACAAGTACGGAGAGGGTGACCATACAGTACCCGGGCAGGATAGCAACCAGAGTGGTTAGGCATGTTTCGTAACTTAAGGAGACCACGATCAAAAGCCTCACAGTCAATGTTTCCTGAAGGGGCCGTTATGAAGATCAAGTGCTTGACAGCTCTGACAGCAGCCTCTGCATGTCCATTAGACTACGGGTAGTGTGGCAATGAGGTTATGTGGTGTACACCCCAACACTCTGCAAAGTCGACAAACTCTCTGCTGGTAAACTGGGTCTTCCATCGGTGCGTAGGAGCAGGGGAACACCTACCTCTCTGAAGTAGCAGCAAAAGTGCCGTATGGTTGAGGAGGCAGTGGTGTCACCACTGCAAGGGACGACCACTGGCCAGCCGGAGAGGCGGTCGGCGACAACAAGGAAGGACTTCCCACTACCTGGAAGTAATCGGCTGATACCGACTCGAAGGACCTGGACGGGCGTTCATCGTTGTGAAGAGGTTCCTGCTGTTGGCTCGGGCGTAGGACTTGTCAGTGCTCACAGGCGGCAATGGTGTTAGCAATGTCAAAGTCTATCCCAGGCCAGAAAACAGTTTGTCAAGCTCGATGTTTAGGGGCTTCAACATCTCGGTGGCTTTCGTGGAGTCTGGCGAGTGTGTGGTGACGTAGAGCAGTAGGAACTATTATTCTGGCTCTGTAGAGCACGAGAGTGCCATCAGTAGAAAGGGGTTCTCGCAGTTTCCAATACAGTAGCAAAGAAGTGTGCAGGTCGTACCGATTTGTGGGAAATCCAGACACAATGCAATCACGAAAGCAGACGTAGTCAGGGTCGGCCTGCGCTGCTATTGACATGTCCTGTAGAGTTCGGTCGACGTTGACGATTGTGGCATCTTCTTTCTTGGAAGCTATTACGACGTTGATGACAGACCTGACGTGTGCCGTTACTTTAGCACAGCCGATCATATCCTTAGTCATTGGTTAGCTGACAGGTGTGCGCGAGAGTGCATCTGGAATGCATAAAGACTTGCCGGCACGCCACATTGCAAACTGGTATTGGGACATACGTTCCTTCATTCGTTGGAGCCGTGAGTTTTCGATCACGTCCAGCATGTAGCTATTGAAAATGGGCACTAGTGGACGATGATCTGTTTGCAGAGTGAAGGATGACAATCCTTGGAGGTACAAACGGCACTTTGTGAGAGCCCAAGATACAACAAGCATCTCCAACTCAATTGTCGCATACCTTATCTCGGCGTCTGCGAGAAAGCGGGATCCACACTGGACTACTCGGAGGCGTCCGGAACCATGGGCCTGGAGGAGAGTGTAGCCTATCCTGTAGAGACGAGATGCATCAGTCTGGAGAATGGTTGGTAAAATTGGGTCAAAAGACACTAAAACTGAAGGGCTTGAAAGTGCTTTCCTTACAAGTTTGAAGCCCTGGTCGTGGTCCGGTGTCCAAATAAAAGAGCTCTTAAGGCTCATGAGTGGGCGTAAGGGCTGTGCAGTCGGGGCAATATCTAAAGTGAACTCTGCCAGTTGGTTAACTAACCCCATAAAGGAGTGTAAGTTCCTCAAGTAGGAAGATGTGGGGAAGTCTTGCAGAGCTGTAACTCATCCTGGATCGGCAGCTATTCCTTCTTCGGAAAGGGTGAATCCACAGAAATTCACTTGGGTCTCGGCCACTATGAACTTATTTTGGTTGAGAGTGATGCCGTTTTTGCGACAGCGAGTGAATAATTCGTGGATCCTGTGGTAATGTGCCAGTAGGTCATTGTCAAAGATGAGAATGTCATCGATAACCTTGACACATTTCTTCATACCCTGGAGAGCTAGGTCCCCGCGGTAACAGTAGGCGTCGCCAGTGGCAGCGAAGCCCATAGGTCCTCGGCAATGCTGGAAGCGCCCATAAGGAGTAATGAAAGTGGTGAGATGACAGTCCTCCTCCGCTAGCTCCACCTGCCAGTAACTGTGTAGAGCATCCGCATTGGTGAAGAATTTGGTTGTGGGATCGACGGTACGGACAGCAGCTATGGGTGTGGGCGAACGGTGGGCTGATCTTGAGATTTGAGTGTTCAGCTTGGTGAGATCCACTGTTATGCAAACTCCCTTGGCCTTTGGGACGACAAATAGAGGGTGGTACCATTCCAATGGCTCGTCTCCACAAGGCTTCATGATACCCTGCTGGACCATAGAATCTAGTTCTATTTTGACAGGTTCGCGGAAAGCATAAGGGATCTGCCATGGGGTGTGAAGGGCGAATGGAGTAGCATCCTCTTTAAGGTGGATTTTCATTGGAGGTCCTGCCATCGACCTCAGTGGAACTGCTTTAAGGACCTCCTTATACACAAGCACATCACAGAAGGTTCTATGGACATATTCTCGAGCCTCAGCAGAGGTCGAAGTGGCATGGAATGGTAGCTCTTTGCATCGGTCGACGTGGATGACCTGTAGGATGGGCTATGGAAAGTCTGACGGTATGATGGCCAACTCCCCACAGTGTGCATAGGACAGGAGTGGCATCTGGGTACCTTCATGAATTTGGATAATGGCATGATAGGATCGGTTGGCCAAAGACAGAGTGGCATTAAGGGTACCTAAAGCTGGTGTCATCTGTGATCCATCTACTGTGAGTGTCACTGAGGTGGCACAACGTTGTAGCTCATTCCTGGTGATTTGAAGCAGTTCCAAGTGCTGAGGACCCATCACTGAACATCAGCTCCTGTGTGTGGCAGCATCAAAATCTTGGATGTCTCGCCCTTGCATGCGAAGTCGAGGATTATGAGTGCAGGTGAAGGGCAAGTTGTAGTGGAAAGGGCCTCAACCTTGCGACAATTTGAAGGCCTGGAGGGGGGCATGGCTTTTGGTGGGCCGCCCTGCTTAGCATTCATCTGCTGTCGGTAACATTTATCGTAGTGACCCACTCGGCCACAGTGTCTACACATGGCCTTGTTGGCAGGACACTTTGAAGTCTTATTCCAGTGTCCCTTGCCAGCACAGTTTCCGCATATGTTGTCAGCAGTTGGACACTTTTCTGTAGAGCCGTGCTTCTTTGTGAAGGAAAGGCACGAAGTGTCCCTGTTAGAGTTTGGGTGAGAAGTGGCACCTTTGCGGCCATGTCCTTTGGTTTTTTTTTAAGTAGAGACGGCACACAATTTAGAAGGAGGGGCACGTATGGCAGTGGTGGCTGTCCTTGTGGCCTCATAGGAGCGACATTCATTGACCATGGTGGCCAATGAAGCTGAGGTGTCCAGGGCAATAAGTTTTTGTGTGAGCTCCTCATCTCTGACTCCCATGATAATGATCATCTTTAGCTGAGTTTGCTTACAAACTGCACACTGGCCAGGACAGACGTCAATTTACTCTGCTATGTGCTTCAGTCTGACGTAGATATCGCTAAAGCTTTCACCTTCCATCTGTTTGCAGGAAAGTAGGTCCCTGCGACGTAAAGCTTCATTTCGCAGATTCTTGATGTGTTCCTGGAGAACATTTATGACTTCTTCCACGCTCCTCTCTATGTCTGGTGGCACGTTGACTGTGTGTTCCAGTATTCTTTGAGTCTCCAGACTGAGGCACATACGAAGTTGTATTAGCTGCTTCCTGTCAGATAAAGTCCCTAGGTCTACCATCACACAGCAGTCATCCCAGCGTCTACGCCATTCCCTAAACACTTAGTATGTGGCTTCAGGATGTAAAGGTGATGGGGTCTGGGCAATGGCTCTCTATGGGAGTGGGTGGTGGGAACTTGAAGGCACTGAGGATTGAGTAGGAAGATGTTGCGAGTCCGGTGGTGTTGCTTGCTAGTGGGCAAGGTTGACCATGAGTAGCTGCAACAGGGCGGTGAAACGCCGGGCTTTCTTCTCTCTTTTTAAATTGTCCGCTTGGCGGCGTAGTTCTTCCTCGTTGCGACGTTGATGCTCCTCTCTCCGACGTGTAGCCAACTCGGACTGTCGAGATTCCTCCAGGTACTTGATAAGGAGCATTAACTCCCCACCTGTAGCTGTTGAAGGCGGTATAGTCAGGTTTGGTGAGAGTAAAGCCTGGGTTTCCATCGTTGAGAAGCCTGGTGGGGTTCGATGGTCTGTTGGTGAGCCTAGGTGTGAAGGCAACTGGCAGTCTTTATTGTCCTGGTCATGTTGCATATCTCCAGACTCGTCTTGATGTGAGGTAGTCGACATTACAAAACGTTTTAAGCTGTCACCCACAGTTTAAATGAAAAGATGAAAAGATAAAAGAGACTTTCTACAGTTTTTATCTAAAATATTACTGTAAATAGAGTGGCAAATGGCAGCATGGGAGGAGCATGGGAGGGCTCCTGGGTGGTGGGGAGGAGTACTGCATTTTAGTTAATAGTAGTATGATGAGTATAATGCTATTTTTCTTTCAATTTTTAGCCATACAATATAATTCCTAAGAATTATTTGTTTTATATACTGTATTTGTATACAGTATTGTAGGAATAGAGACTGATTTTTTTTATTTGATATCTTCCATTTTCAGTTTTATAACGCATTTGACTTAAATGATATTCATACTTTAGTAGTTTCTTAATAATTTAGCATACTGCTATTTCTTTTTTCCAATTTTTAGTCATGCAATATAATTCTAAAGAACCCTTTATATTATTACATGCATTTTTCTTCTTGATATCTTTGTTTATTTGATATATTCTATTTTCAGTTTTACACTGGAATGACAAATGATATTCATACTTTAGTAGTTTCTTAATAGTTTAGTATATACTGCTATTTCTTTTTTCCAATGTTTAGTCATGCAATATAATTCCAAAGAATCCTTTGCTATATTGCATATATTTTTCTATTTGATATCTTCTTGTTAAGGAAAGATATTATATTCTTAAATAGATTTGTATCTGTTGATCGCAGAGTTTTATTATACATCCATACATTTATTAGTAAATGAGAACTTTCAGCATTTTTTTTTTTTCATAAAGACAGCCTATTTCAACTACCCTTTTTTTCTTTATGTATACATTCAATGTCATATGATTTCTTCTAAATGAACTAGGTAAGGGAACCACTATTTTGGAATAACAATACATATGTCAAATAAGAAGTAAAAAATGAAAACATTAATGAAAATAGTCTTAAAATTAGTAATAAATGATAAGTTAAATAACAAAGATAATAAGAAAGGGACATAAATTATACCTCTTCTAGAATGCTCTCGTTGGGGCTGTTTGGGTCCTGTCGAGGCGTTTAAATGTCCGTTTAATGTCCACATGCGTTTAAATCCGCAGATAAGCAGCTTAAGACTGTCTCCACGGAGCACTTTTGGCGGTCACGGTCTGTTTCCCCTTTCTACAAATATCTTGATTTCTTAACACCATAGATAAAGTATAAATTGGTAAGCAAAGAAATATGAAATAAAGCATATCATAGAGTAAGTTGGACGAGTAAGAAAACAAATTGTATACAATCAGATCTCTAGCATCAATTAACTACTTTTGAGTATCTAATTTTAAAAGAATGATAAATGTACATCCATAATTAATGACAAAAAGTTAAACTGAAATAATTACACAATATTGTTGACTAAGTAGTGATACAGACATATGTTAATAAGAATAACAATAAAATCTAGAAGAAAGAGGGAGTTGTTGTAAACTTAAGGTGGCCTTGTGCCAGCACGGGATCTTGAGAGAGCGCCAGTTCATTATACAAACCGCCTACCCCTGGCTGCAGTTATTTGGATGTAAATGCTATATGATTTTTCTTGTGTAGACGATAACATTAAATATTTGGGCTATACATAGAACGGTAACTCTGTAAAAAAAAAAAAAAAAAAAAAAAAAAAAAAAAAAAAAAAAAAAAAAAAAAAAAAAAAAAAATTGGAAAAATAAGTTATTGTTCTTTGGTTGTGGAGAAGAAATAGACAGGGTGGAATGGGAAGGAGATTAATATACCGAGAAATGACAAACAACTTCTAAAATCTTATAGTTATAGCCTAAGGGTTTGTCTCAAAGACATTCAAAGGTCTGTAAAGTTGTTGTTTTGTAAAACTGTCTTACTCTTCGTGCTTGGTAGTATGAATTCCCTGGAAAGTATATTTTGGGGAATTTGGGTCTGATCTGGGGAATTTTTATTCTCGCGCTAAGGATATTTTGTGATGGCGTTGTGGGAACACTGGAGTGGAGGGCAGGGCCGCAGACTGGGCAGCAGCTACTGGCACTCTGGCAGTGCGTTTCCGGTGATAAAAGAGTGTGCATGCACCTTGATTTCTTGTGATGAGTAGGGGTAAAAGGGGTTCTTATATGGGCATGAGGAATGGCTCGACACACAACAGAAGTATTACCCACTAACATCAAATCACAAATACTACACTGCATTGGCACTGCATGAACGGTTCGCAAACAAAGCACAGGCACTGTAAAATCCACATGTCGAGGGGAAATGGACAATGGCGGCTCGATGCAGACGCTGGATTCCGGTGTTCCCTTAAAATGCTGAATGGTTTAGTCACTGCGCCATGGTGATAGGTGGTGATGTCTTGTAGATGAAGGCAAAAGATTGCAGGGATGGAGAAGTAAAATCCCGAGTCGTAGATTGCATTTATTCCATACAGCAAGGGGTTACAGCTCGTGCCAAGAGAAGCAAGAAGACTCTCTATGCGCATGCACGGAGTGCTATTCATGCGCATGCGTTTGTAACGGACAGAGTTTATGAATTGTAAAGGGTGCATATATGAAAGATAATATATACAATAATCTACAAATATGATATAGCTAATGATTGTACAAAGGAATATATTTTTCTTTTCGTTTTTTGTGCCACTAGTAGTATATATTGAGGTAAATCACCCCAAGAACAATAAAATCAGCATTTTCTTATGCATAAAAAATAATTGTTTTGTTTTGGGGTCTTAATCAAAATCCATCTAACCACTCTTAAAAGCCACCAAGTAGATGATACCTATGTACATACGTCTAATTACACAATATAAGTAGAATTTAATCGTACTCTATTCAGTTATTATACAAATAAAACCATTTTTACTCCACCTGCGGTCTTCTGTATTTACCACCAAATGATCATTTAACGACATGAGCAAGGTTTTATTTTTTTTTATTTTTTTTTCTAAGCCAATGCTTATTTTCTAATAATGATTTAGACTTCACATCGACAAGACAAAGATAATCCACAAACGGTTCTTGGGGTTTCTTACAGCGCAAAGTAAAACTAAAATGTTCAAAGATAAATAAGCAAACAAGACAATGTAATCGATGACATTCTGTAAGCCACTCTAAGAAATAGCTCAATTCACTCAGTAGGATCAATGCTGGTTGCTCTTATGTGTCATTTATAATGGCAGAATGCAAGACTCGTTCGACATTCCACTAACTACCGAAATCTGATAACATTGATTTTTAACGAGAGAGAGAGAGAGAGAGAGAGAGAGAGAGAGAGAGAGAGAGAGAGAGAGAGAGAGGTTAAAATATGGAATATAACTTTTTAAGAACTTAAAAATGCTATTGCAAAGGGGAATTATAGCCAATTGCGTTACTTTTACTATTGAATACTGTAGTTAAAAAAAAAAAAAAAAAAAAAAGTTTGGGTACCTAAAACAATCTGGTTTATCAGCTGAAAATTCCACTACGCTAACAAACTTAAAGACATACAAACACACATAGATATATACATAATACACTATTCCATATCCACCAAAACAAGCAGAATTACAAATATAGAATGAGTGTATCCACATATCTAATTCCACCGGGTTTTTAATTTCGTGACAATTGTCAGATTTTATCTCCTCCCGTGAAATATCATTATATGATAAATGTTTAACTCGAAATTGAGGTTTCCTCAAAATCTTTGACATATTCAATCTTGATAGAATATATATATATATATATATATATATATATATATATATATATATATATATATATATATATATATATATATATATATATATAATGTGTGGGTGTGTGTTAGTGTAATACGAAGTTTTATGTATAAAATTATTATCATGATTTCTATTTTATTTCATTCTATTTTCTGTCATAGTCCATTAAAAGCTTTCCATTATTCATACTACTTTTAGTGGTTAGCTTATCTTCGTAGGTCCAGGGGCTACAGTGGCACCCAATCTTTCTACATTCGTTTCCTATGATTTTGATACTGTGTCCCGGTTTGCCTTAATATCATAATCGAAGTGTAATTCAGCCTCATCATTTGTCTACCGTAGTTTTTGGTTGATATTCGTACCATTTGCTCTTGGATGGTATTTAATATTTCTACAAACTTTCCTACCTTTCTATCATTTTATATCTGGAAAATTTCCAGAGTAATTACAATGTCATTTATAGATTCTTATTATACTATACATTCCCTTCGCTTCAAGGATATGTCAGTTGAGTCCATTCAACATTCCATATATCCAGTTCCTATGGCCTCTTTTATTGTCAATGTGTGGTGTCTTATTATTTTTTCTTTATTACCGTTCTTCCTTTCTAGACTTCGATAACCTTCCTCGTCACAGGTATCCGAGTACTATCTCATATATATGGTTTCACTGTTGACGCAATCATCTAGGGACATTAGTAGGCT
>NC_090737.1:86081393-86083893 GCF_036898095.1 Palaemon carinicauda | reverse complement strand
ATCAAAGCTAAAATTTTCTTCCTCATGACTTGCACACGCACATATACACAAACATATTGCCTTATATTTCGGTTCCCCCAGGTCCCTCAGTGTGAGGCACCTCGTATATCCACCAGAGAGTTGATAATGCATTTTCCGGTGTATTTTGCATCTTCCAGTCTTGGATAGTCTGGGATGCATCTTTGGTATTTATCGAGCTTATTCTTAAACACATCTACGCTCACTCCTTATATGTTTCTTAGATGAGCTGGCAACACATTAAATAGTCGCTGCATTATCGATGCTGGTGCGTAGTGGATTAATGTCCTGTGCGCCTTCCTTAGTTTTCGTGGTATATTTTTTGGCACTATTATTCTACCTCGGCTTGCTCTTTCTGATATCTTTAGCTCCATGATGTTTTCAATAATTCCTTCTATTTGCTTTCATGCTTGTATTATCATGTAGCGTTCTCTTCTCCTTTCTAGACTGTATAGTTTTAAAAATTGCAGTCTTTCCCAGTAGTCAAGGTCCTTAATTTCTTCTATTCTAGCAGTATAGGACCTATGTACACTCTCTATTTGTGCAATATCCTTTTGGTAGTGTGGGTACCATATCACATTGCAGTACACGAGTGTACTACGTACATAAGTTTTGTAAAGCATAATCATGTGTTCAGCTTTTCTTGTTTTAAAGTGTCTGAATAACATTCCCATTTTTGCTTTACATTTAGCCAACAGTGTTGCTATTTGGTCGTTGCATAACATATTCCTATTTAACATTACTCCAAGGTCTTTAATTGCGTCCTTGTTTGTGATTGTCTCGTTATTAGGTCCCTTGTATGCATATACCATTCCTTCTCTGTTTCCATAATTTATTGATTCGAATTTATCGAGGTAGATACCATCCTATTTATCTCCACCCATTCATATATTTTGTTTAGATCTCTTTATAGTGAGTTCCTATCTTCATCACAAATGATTTCTCTACTTATTCTTGTGTCATCGACGAAACTTCTCACTACAGAGTTTTCAACATCACAGTCTATGTCTGAGATCATAATAACAAACATCAGTGCAGCTAATACCGTACCTTGTGGCACGCCAGATATTACCTGAGTTTCATATGATTTCTCGTCATTTACAACCACTATCTGTTTTCTGTTTTTCAGGAATTATTTTACCCATTTTCCTATCTTTCCCAAAATATTATGTTTTCTCCTTTTTTTCTTTAATATATCATGGTCTACCTTGTCAAAGGCTTTTGCAAAATCTATATAGATGACATCTGTGTCTTTTTCATTTATAATATTTTGTATATGTTTCCATCGTGTGCTATCAGTTGGGTTTGTGTACTTTTTCCGGGCACAAAACCGCGTTGACCTATATTAAACAAATTATTTTTAACCAAATGATTCATACACTTTCATAATATGTGATGTTAGACTAACAGGTCTATAATTGCTTGCCTCTAGTCTTGATCCACTTTTGTAGATTGAGGGTATATAGGCTAATTTATGTTTAACATATATCTAGCTCATATCTACACTTTGTCTTTGTAGTATTGCAAGCGGCTTCACAATAGTGTTTGCAGCATTTGTTTAACAAAATCTCTAAAACTCCATCTGGTCCGGCTGCCGATCCATTTTTATTTTTTTTATCGCCTTGATAATATATGCTTCATTAATATATATATCCGTTAGATATTCAACATTATCTTCTCTCATTTCTGTTTCATTATTCTCATTCGCAAGTCTTGGCGTGAACTCACTCTTATATTTCTCTGCTAATATGTTGCACATTTCCTTTTTTTCATTCGTTAGCATTTTTGCATAGGAGAAAAGTCCTTTCTTCTAAGTCCCTTTTTTCATTTTCTTCCGACTGTATAACCTTTTGTTCTGCATTTTCTATCTTACATTTTATTTCCATCATTTTCCAAACATTTTTTTTTCTTTTGCAAGATTTTTCTTCCACTTTCTAATTTTCTGAAGTAAGATCCTTCTGTCTCTTCGTATGCATGTCTTTTGTTTATTGCTGTTTTTTTTCGGCACATATTTTTCAACAATTTTCTCCAGTATTTTGTACAGTGTGTTCGTATTTACCTGTATGTTATCATTTACAAATATATTTTTCCATTCTTTATTCAGTTCTTCATTTATTTCTGACCATATTATATACTTACTATAAAAATTATATTTTCCATATCATTCCCAAGGTTTTGTGCTTTGATTAATTCTGTGATCACTTGCTTTGGGATGGACTATTAATTCTATGACATTGTGGTCTGAAATTTCCGTGTTTTATACTATTATTTCTTTAACATAATTCACCTTATTCACAAATACTACATCCAGGACATTTTTCTTTCTTGTTGGAATGTGGTTTATTTGTTGCATATTATGTTCTAATAGCATATCCTGAAGCTTTTCAAATTGCCTCTTATTTTCTGCGCTACTATTGCTCTCTTTTTTTTTATATGTATACATACAACCACTTTCTTCCATCTGTTCTTTCCAAAACCCGAA
>NC_090737.1:86076393-86078893 GCF_036898095.1 Palaemon carinicauda | reverse complement strand
ACAACGGTACATACGAACACAAATTGAAGGAAGTCCAAACATGTTCGTAAACATCCGTAGATTTCATCTCAAGTTAAATTCTCTCTCTCTCTCTCTCTCTCTCTCTCTCTCTCTCTCTCTCTCTCCGTATTTTGATTTTTAATGCAGTTAAATCTTCATATTTCTTTGAAAATTATTAAAAAATTCTTTATATCCTTATTCGATGTTTCAATTAAGGGAATAGTAACGGATCGGAAGAAATCCAATTGATTTTTCTCTCGCCTTCCGCCAGAAGAAATATAACGTCATCAGACTTTTGGCATTTTTTTTTTTATTTCTTAACATATTAGAAATATCTTCAAGATGAATATTACATCAGCGCCAATATGTTACAGAAAATCAGTTTCCCTACAGTTCTTATTATTAGGTATCATGCGAAATCGTTGTAGCTCTTTCTGTGTGTGTGTGTGTGCTCGCTCTGTCAATCGCATACGGGTAGTTAATTCTAAAGCTTCATACAGTATTCAATTTTTCGTTCAATATTAAGCCTTCATATTTCATTAGACATTATTGTGTTTAATTGTGGTTTATTAAAGCACGTTCATATTTTTTTTTAATTTCTTGAGCATTTCAATAATCAACAATTACTTTTGATTTACTTTTGGTTGGGAGATCAGCTGATCTTAAGGTGACGCTGCAGTATTACGATTATGCGCACATATAGTTCGAAATCTCTTCATAGTGAATATTACAACAGCGCCAATATATTATAGGGTATCACATTTTCCATACAGTTCGTTGATAGACCTTATTATTAGTTATACACGGAATACGCACCCCTCTCTCTCTCTCTCTCTCTCTCTCTCTCTCTCTCTCTCTCTCCGTATTTTGATTTTTAATGCAGTTAAATCTTCATATTTCTTTGAAAATTATTAAAATGTTCTTTATATCCTTATTCGATGTTTCGATTATGGGAATAGTAACGGATCGGAAGAAAATCACTTGGTTTGCCTCTCGCCTTCCGCCAGAAGAAATATAACGTCATCAGACTTTTTTTTTCTTAACTTTACGGTAAGTTGAACTAATCTCATAACTAATGATACAGTTCACTAAAACACTTGATATCGTTACTCGGTGTCTCGATTATGGGAATGCTGTAATAAGATTACTCGGCAACATAATGAAAGGAAATCATTCGGTTTGTCAGCGCTCTTCCGCCAAATACATGACGTCACAAGATACGTGACGTATACTCTACAAAGAATGATTCCGTCGGTCAAAATTAAAATAAAACAATTCAGTAAACTAACTTTCTGCGTTTTATTTAACAATACCAAAACAACCATGAAGCAGTTAAATGCACAGTACTGTTACATACAGTAAATACAGTACGGTACAAGTCAGCTGATTTTATCAGCGCATGAAAAGGTAAACATTACAGTACAGTACATAATGCAAATGGCCGCTTCTTTATGTAAGTTTCTAGCAAAAAAAAAATGGGTAATGGAACAATAAAATAGCTTTCAGTACATTTATTTAAAAAGGAATTAATGTACAGTACTGTACTAAATGTAAAGTACACTATATTTACTACGATTTTACTTCAAGTCAGCTGATTCAGAAATGCAGTGCATATGTATGGCCGATTGTTTGTGCAAGTTTCTATTATGTAGTGTGCAGTACAGGATAATAAAACAACATACTGTACTGAACTTTACAGTATTATACAGACTACTGTAATATGATAAAGTAAAATATTTGTAATAACCTATTTTATATGAAATGGGGCTATTTGTTGACTTCTACGGCTGAAAATCGTAGACATCTGAGTTAGGTTACGCTTACTCTAGACCAAAATTTAACACTAACGACTTACGAACAATCCAGCTTACGAACAGACTCTCGGTCCCTATTGTGTTCGTATATATGAATATATATATATATATATATATATACATACATACATATATATATATATATATATATATACACACATATGTATATATATATATACACACATATATATGTATAAATATATATATATATATATATATATACATACATATATATATATAAATATAGATATGTATACAATATATATATATATATATATATACATATATCTATATATATATATATATATATATAAACATATCTATCTATCTATATATATATATATATATATACATATGCATATATCTATATATACATATCTATATATATATGTATATATATATATATACATATGTATATATCTATATATGCATATATATATATATATATATATACATATGCATATATCTATATATACATATATTTCTCTCTCTCTCTCTCTCTCTCTCTCTCTCTCTCATATATATATATATATATAATACATATACATATATACATATATATATATATATATATACATATATACATATATATATATATGTATATATATATATATATATATATATATCTATATATATATATATTATATATATATTTATACATATATATATATATACACATATATATA
>NC_090737.1:86059152-86071652 GCF_036898095.1 Palaemon carinicauda | reverse complement strand
TTTAAATTATGATTTTTGAAGGGAGATTCACTTTTTAGAAACAGATTCAGTTTTTTCTTTCTTCAAATAAAAAAATGCTCTCCTTAGGAAGTATTTCAAAATCTTCAATGAAGATTCTATTATGAAGGAATTTGTTGAATCTTTCCTTTTATTTTGTATCTAGTATTATTATCCTGTCGGATATTCTGCCGTTGAATCTCATTTTCATATGGCGGACAAGGAAATGTATTCTATTAAATTCGTTATTCCTAATCAAGATATCAGTCCCTAGCACTGAACCACCATAATTTTTTTTTTTTTTTTTTTTTTTTTTTTTAATGAAAGTGCTTATAACTTCAAAAGTTCTAACACGTAGTAGATGTGTTTAGGATGAACAGGCTAGTTCATATATGGGAGCTCTATTTCAGGTTGCTACTGATCTTAAAATACCTTATATCAATAATTCATTACAATTCAAGAATGTTATTTATTTCCTTACTGGGCTACTTTTCATGTTTCAACCTTTTGGCTTATAGCACTATGCTTTCCCAAGTAGGGTTATAGCCTTCTTGGTAATAATAATAATAATAATAATAATAATAATAATAATAATAATAATAATAATAATAATAATAATAATAATAATAATAATAATAATAATAATAATAATAATAACGTATCATCTGTATTTGACAATGCATACCCTATGGACAAAATAGGATATAAGAATTGTTTTTTATCGTCCTAATTTTGAAACAATTTAATTACTGAAATAATTTCATGGATGACTGACAGTTCTGATGATTTCTCTTGTTATTACTTGGAATATTTTTATTTGAAAAGTTCATATCACATTCGTGTTAACTCCTAGAAAATCTAAAGAAAAAATCTCGCATTTATGTTCAAATATTTTTATTTGAGTCTTCATAAATAAAATAAATAGTAATACGAAAAAAAAAGGATTGGTTCTCATCTAGATACATTATGAACATTAAATACTTCTATTTGTGGACAATAATTCCTTGACTTACTTTTTATTTTAGTATACTTCAAGATTTATTCTTCTTGAAATATATTTGATGAATACACAATATATTTCCACTTATTTATGTTAAGCTAGTATGTATTAGCTAACTTTAATGCAATTCACCATGGATAAATGAACGTATGTTTTAAACAAAAATACGTAAGATTATTAAAAGTTTCTAAATATAAAATATAGAAAGGTTCTAACTCCATTAATTTTATCATTATTTATATCTTCCCATGGCCAATGAATATCAGTAAAAATTTTATAGTAGGTTTTCTGGCGACCATTAGAATACGTCATAAACTTCTCCTTGTTTATTTTTCTAACATTATTTTATCCTGTCCAGCAAGTCTTTCTTTTGACGGAGGTCTACTTAACATATTATAACTCTTTATAAAAAAGGAAAGGAAACGTTCAAAATATTATCAAGTTGTGGATATGATCGCCAAAGCTACCGGTGCTGAAATCTGGTAATGACATTAGCATAACAATTCTTTAGATTTGGCGTTCTTTGGAATAGACAAGAGAGATTATTTCGCACCAAATCACAATATGGAAAGCATGAAGCATAATGTAAGAAAATAGGAAGCAAACCAGAAGAGAAAGAGAGCTGCTATGTAGCTGAAGACAAAGGCCATAAACAAGGCACGGCTAGTACCAGGGAGGATGGTGCAAAGACCTTACGTGTGGCAGCAAGACCCTCCTACGGAGTTTGGACTGAACTGGAAGTCTAGATTCTAGACATGGTGTTCAGTGAAGTAGATAACTTTTGGTCCATATTGTTAGTGAATCGTAATAACTGAAACTATCTTGCAATGGCATGTTGAAGGTCGGTGTGTGTGAGCCGGAACATATGACAAATGCTGCTCGTTAAGTGATTTTCTAGTGTATGGACGATGCAGTTGACGACCAATTAGTTTTGTTGTAATTGAATAAAACAAATGGCTAATTTTGACATTATGTTCTTAATATGAGAAAAATATATCAAGACAGACAGTAGCATACTTTGGACTGGAATGAAAAATACTAAGCACTCCTAAAAGAAGAGGAAATAGCGAGAAAAAGATAAAAATATATGGCATAATATAAAAAGTTACTAAGTTTTTTTTACCCGGGATTCATATTCCCTGAAGAGATATATGACTACAAAAATACTTTTATGACGCGATATATTGGATTGATCTATACGATGCCGATTAATATATTTGAGGGAACCATTACAAATATTCCTTTCATATAATAAAGAATTTTTTTCCAATAATGGAATCACACTTTTTACTAACAAAGTAAAGAAAAGATTATATACGTTTGATAGTAGTTACTATTAATTATTTGTATCTCTTCTTGAAAATAAATAAATACGTAATTCATTTTAAGTATAACTAGAAAAGCACTCTAAGAAATCTAACCTCCGCCAGGCAGCTTATTTCTCGAAACCAGCTTGCCTTTCCCAGAATCATTTCCCATCGACCTTTTGCTCGATTTCTACCTTGTCTTATGAATTTCTAAATTAAATCACTTCCACGTCTAAACATGAAAATTTTTCTGAAAGTTTCACTACTCATTGAGCAAAATTATGGCCTAGAGGCTGTTCATAAACAAGCAGAGAAACGAGCAAAAGAGGCGGAAACAAAAACTCTTCCTACTTCATTGGCGGAGGTCAACGGAAATTTGAAAACTTTTTTGTAATCCAGTGGGTAAATGGAATTCTTGCACCTTCAAGTTACTCTATCGAATATTTATCGAATGTATTCATTCTTCTTTTGAAGGGTGATGAAAAATTTTAATCAGCATCTCAAATATTCACGGAAATTAATAATTGTCATATCGAACAGTCGTAGATAACATAAGAGGATTTGTGGAGTATATTAATTGTTCTGGAAAAAAAACGCTTATATCGACCACTTATAGAGAACAATATGATACATTGAATACTCAAAAAAGTTATCAGCGTTACATCATATATTCGTAAAGCAACAATTAGTAGAAACTTTAGCAATTATACCATAAAGACAAAATTAGAAGGGTTGGTACTTGGCAATGAAATACACAATGAATGGGGTAAATTAAAAATATTGCTGAATTATGATAGCCTAAATTTTCATTGGAGAACGATTTACGGAGAAAGTCATGAAGGTGATACATTTTTCGGCATCCTATTGAGTTAAAAATTCAAACAATTATATAATGTTTTCATTGTCGATGATTTGTAGCAAAATGCTATCCAGTGAAATCCCTAAAAGGCAAGGAAAATATAATTAAGAAATTATCACCAACTCTGTATGCTCTCGATTAATCTGCTGCACTAACTTTATATGATATACAAAGAGACATAGTGATGATTAGTAAGCTTGTTATTTCTATATAAGAATTATATCGGGGGTAAATTATCACCTTTGGCATTTTCATGTCGTATTCTCCGAAGAACGTGATTAGCCTACGATTCAGAAAGGGCAGTCGAGGAAACCTAAAATATCACAAAATATTTAAAATACATAAAGAGGAAGATATCTTTATAGATGGATAGTAAATGTTATTCCATCATTCCGTATTCCTTCATAGTTTGAAGTGTGATTTTTTATCACATTTTGTAACTCAATAATGCAGAAGCGTACAAAATAAAAGAAATTACATTATGGGTCGGCAAAAATACTGATATATATTTTAATGTCAAAAAGAGTATTTTTTATTACTGTTAACGTTCTTATACGTCGAGAAAGTGTTCAATTATTTATGCATCAAACATAATTTGATTTTAAATGAAACTCAATTAAAAGTCCTTTCCATCCATTAGTGATGAGCTTTAATCCGTCCTACATACCTTTTTGTAAGAGACAAACTAAACTCATAATAATAATAATAAAAATAATAATAATAATAATAATAATAATAATAATAATAATAATAATGATAATAATAATAATAATAATAATAATGATAAAAACTAGATTAATAATAATAATAATAATAATAATAATAATAATAATAATAATAATAACGCAGTTTAATGAGGAACTGTAGTGCAAGCACAAATTGAAACATCATCTTCATCCAATCACCTTTATTTCAACGTTTCGGACAATTTGTCCATCATCAGGTTCTGTAAAGTTAAAAACATACATTGATACAAATAATAAAAAACATTGGTAAAATACATGAGAAAAATAAGATAATTTAAAATTATAAATAGTACTTAAAACACTTTTCTGCTGAAAGCAGAGTTATCTAGGTTTAGTTTTGGTTGAATTTTTTCTATGTAAAATGTTTCTAATAATCTCAGCTCGGTCTCAAATCGAGCTTTACATATAATGCTAAAATCAAGATGATTAAAATTGGTGTTACACACTCCGTGGCAATGATCTCTTATAGAGGAATGAGAAGGCTTACCCAGCGGTAGAAGGGTCCTTGAACTAATGCCTCTATGTTCAAAGGTTCTGGTAGACAACAGTTTTGTCGAACTACCTACATATTCCGAACTACACTTCGGACACACAAATTTATATACAACCATAGAACATAGTTCGCTAGATAACGACTCCTTGGACTTGAGCAAATTGCCTATCTTAAAATTATTGAAAAATACCATTCTAATATTTATATTTTTGAAGTAGGTTTTCGTTATTTGCTTAATTTTCCTTTCTATTATAGTATTAATTTTGTTCGATATGTAAGGAAATCGAAAATATATAATGTCCTTTACTTCACAAATTTGGGTATCAACATTATTGATTTTGTTAAGAAAAATTTGTACTTTTTTGTAAAATAAATTATCCTGGTAACCATTGTTGTTGAAAAATTCCTTTAAAAATGTAATTTCTTTATGAAAGTTAAAATAATTTGATGAAAGTTTATATGCTCTATTAATGAGAGTATTAATACTGTTCATTTTGTATCTTAAATTACACTCACTTAAAAAATTTAAACCAAGACCAGTAAAAGTGGGCTTTCTATAAACTTCCATATGCATTTCAAGGTCAGAAGTTTTAGTTACTAATACGTCCAAAAAAGGCATTTTACCTTCGTTTTCTTCTTCCATGGTGAACTTGATATTACTGTGTTGAGAATTTAAATAATTAAAAAACTTGATTGCGTCATTTTTTTGCTTAAAAATAATAAATGTGTCATCCACATACCTTCTATACAACACAGGCTTAAAACTTAAAGGACAATTTTCCAACCATTCAGTCTCGTGAAAACATAAGAAAATATTGGCCAAAGTTGCCGAAATAGGATTCCCCATAGCTAGTCCATCTTTTTGTTTGTAATACTCTTTGTTAAAAATAAAAAATGAATCTTGAACAATAATGTTTAATATATCAATAAATTTAGATTTACTCAGGTTTCTAAAGTTGTTATTATCCTTGTACATTTTATTTGCTACGATTTCAATAACTTCTTTTGTGGGGATATTTGTATATAAGCTTTCGATGTCAAAGCTTGCCATATAATAATTATTTTTTAGTCTAAAATTTTTTATAGTATCAAAAAATGCATATGAATTTTCCAAGGTATATTCATTCTTTGCCCATTCTTCTATATTAGGAATCATAAATTTTGCTAAACTAAAATTTGGTGTATTGATTGACGATAGCACTGGTCTTAAAGGAATATTCTCTTTATGTATTTTTGGCAAACCATATAAGATACCAGGATTGCGACCAGAAGCATACAAATGTTTATACTCTTCATCTGTTATATGTTTACCTTTTTTAAGATAACTTAGTAGTCTGTTAACCTTGTCTTCTAGCAGAAGAGTATTTTTGAAAGGGTCTTTTTTACTTTTTTCAAATTGCAATGGATTGTTAAGAATATTCATCATTTTCTCTACATAATCACTTTTATTCATGATGGTAATACCTTTCCCTTTGTCTGGTTTAGAAAATATAATGTCTTTGTTTTCACTTAGATTTCTTAGTATTTTTATGTCATTTTGATCAAACAATGGTACCTGGATTTCTTTCTTGTATTCTTCTAATATATTACTGAATAGGTCTTGCATTTCTTTATAGACAGCTTCTTTATCAGAACAGTTGTCGTTGTTTAGTCTGTTTACTTTATTTGCAAATATTTCCATACCTACTTTCATTTTAATATGATCGAGTTTTGGTTTGAGGCAATGGTCAAGTCCAAAGGATAATAGGTATTTTTCTCTTTTTTTTAGTTGGTAGTTAGAGAGGTTGTACACGACTTTATTGCCATTACAAGATGGTGGTTTATAGAAACCGCCTAGTTTAAAAAGTTTTTTAGCATGGGTTAGACATACTTTGTTTTTATAAAGTTCACAGTCCTTATGGATACAATGTAAAATATGATTAAAATCTAAAAATGAAATTTGTCTCTTAATACTATCGTGACATGATAATAAATCTTGATACAGCTTGGTGTCGTTTTTCTTGTTTTGTCGAAGTTCATTCTCGATTAAGAAACTCTGCCAATCTTTGTAGAATCGTCTTCGCTGTAGCTGCCGCCTGTACAACTTAAACTGAACAAATTTTGGTATACAGCCATACTGAAGACATCTTTCCAGAAATAAAATATCAAGTTTGTTTTTTTCCCATCTCTGAAGGCTTTTTTCCCATCTTCTTACGCCTCGTAGTGCTTCTTGTCCATATCTTCTTAAAATGGTAGTTCTGTAATTCTCAGACGAGGGGAAACGCAGTTTAATGAGGAACTGTAGTGCAAGCACAAATTGAAACATCATCTTCATTTGTGCTTGCACTACAGTTCCTCATTAAACTGCGTTTCCCCTCGTCTGAGAATTACAGAACTACCATTTTAAGAAGATATGGACAAGAAGCACTACGAGGCGTAAGAAGATGGGAAAAAAGCCTTCAGAGATGGGAAAAAAACAAACTTGATATTTTATTTCTGGAAAGATGTCTTCAGTATGGCTGTATACCAAAATTTGTTCAGTTTAAGTTGTACAGGCGGCAGCTACAGCGAAGACGATTCTACAAAGATTGGCAGAGTTTCTTAATCGAGAATGAACTTCGACAAAACAAGAAAAACGACACCAAGCTGTATCAAGATTTATTATCATGTCACGATAGTATTAAGAGACAAATTTCATTTTTAGATTTTAATCATATTTTACATTGTATCCATAAGGACTGTGAACTTTATAAAAACAAAGTATGTCTAACCCATGCTAAAAAACTTTTTAAACTAGGCGGTTTCTATAAACCACCATCTTGTAATGGCAATAAAGTCGTGTACAACCTCTCTAACTACCAACTAAAAAAAAGAGAAAAATACCTATTATCCTTTGGACTTGACCATTGCCTCAAACCAAAACTCGATCATATTAAAATGAAAGTAGGTATGGAAATATTTGCAAATAAAGTAAACAGACTAAACAACGACAACTGTTCTGATAAAGAAGCTGTCTATAAAGAAATGCAAGACCTATTCAGTAATATATTAGAAGAATACAAGAAAGAAATCCAGGTACCATTGTTTGATCAAAATGACATAAAAATACTAAGAAATCTAAGTGAAAACAAAGACATTATATTTTCTAAACCAGACAAAGGGAAAGGTATTACCATCATGAATAAAAGTGATTATGTAGAGAAAATGATGAATATTCTTAACAATCCATTGCAATTTGAAAAAAGTAAAAAAGACCCTTTCAAAAATACTCTTCTGCTAGAAGACAAGGTTAACAGACTACTAAGTTATCTTAAAAAAGGTAAACATATAACAGATGAAGAGTATAAACATTTGTATGCTTCTGGTCGCAATCCTGGTATCTTATATGGTTTGCCAAAAATACATAAAGAGAATATTCCTTTAAGACCAGTGCTATCGTCAATCAATACACCAAATTTTAGTTTAGCAAAATTTATGATTCCTAATATAGAAGAATGGGCAAAGAATGAATATACCTTGGAAAATTCATATGCATTTTTTGATACTATAAAAAATTTTAGACTAAAAAATAATTATTATATGGCAAGCTTTGACATCGAAAGCTTATATACAAATATCCCCACAAAAGAAGTTATTGAAATCGTAGCAAATAAAATGTACAAGGATAATAACAACTTTAGAAACCTGAGTAAATCTAAATTTATTGATATATTAAACATTATTGTTCAAGATTCATTTTTTATTTTTAACAAAGAGTATTACAAACAAAAAGATGGACTAGCTATGGGGAATCCTATTTCGGCAACTTTGGCCAATATTTTCTTATGTTTTCACGAGACTGAATGGTTGGAAAATTGTCCTTTAAGTTTTAAGCCTGTGTTGTATAGAAGGTATGTGGATGACACATTTATTATTTTTAAGCAAAAAAATGACGCAATCAAGTTTTTTAATTATTTAAATTCTCAACACAGTAATATCAAGTTCACCATGGAAGAAGAAAACGAAGGTAAAATGCCTTTTTTGGACGTATTAGTAACTAAAACTTCTGACCTTGAAATGCATATGGAAGTTTATAGAAAGCCCACTTTTACTGGTCTTGGTTTAAATTTTTTAAGTGAGTGTAATTTAAGATACAAAATGAACAGTATTAATACTCTCATTAATAGAGCATATAAACTTTCATCAAATTATTTTAACTTTCATAAAGAAATTACATTTTTAAAGGAATTTTTCAACAACAATGGTTACCAGGATAATTTATTTTACAAAAAAGTACAAATTTTTCTTAACAAAATCAATAATGTTGATACCCAAATTTGTGAAGTAAAGGACATTATATATTTTCGATTTCCTTACATATCGAACAAAATTAATACTATAATAGAAAGGAAAATTAAGCAAATAACGAAAACCTACTTCAAAAATATAAATATTAGAATGGTATTTTTCAATAATTTTAAGATAGGCAATTTGCTCAAGTCCAAGGAGTCGTTATCTAGCGAACTATGTTCTATGGTTGTATATAAATTTGTGTGTCCGAAGTGTAGTTCGGAATATGTAGGTAGTTCGACAAAACTGTTGTCTACCAGAACCTTTGAACATAGAGGCATTAGTTCAAGGACCCTTCTACCGCTGGGTAAGCCTTCTCATTCCTCTATAAGAGATCATTGCCACGGAGTGTGTAACACCAATTTTAATCATCTTGATTTTAGCATTATATGTAAAGCTCGATTTGAGACCGAGCTGAGATTATTAGAAACATTTTACATAGAAAAAAATTCAACCAAAACTAAACCTAGATAACTCTGCTTTCAGCAGAAAAGTGTTTTAAGTACTATTTATAATTTTAAATTATCTTATTTTTCTCATGTATTTTACCAATGTTTTTTATTATTTGTATCAATGTATGTTTTTAACTTTACAGAACCTGATGATGGACAAATTGTCCGAAACGTTGAAATAAAGGTGATTGGATGAAGATGATGTTTCAATTTGTGCTTGCACTACAGTTCCTCATTAAACTGCGTTTCCCCTCGTCTGAGAATTACAGAACTACCATTTTAAGAAGATAATAATAATAATAATAATAATAATTATGTTTATAATAAAAACTAAAATAACAATAGTAAATAGTAACAATAATAACTTTCTCTCTCTCTCTCTCTCTCTCTCTCTCTCTCTCTCTCTCTCTCTCTCTCTCTCTCTCCTTAATGCACACATACATACACACATACACACGCGCACACACACATACACACGCGCACACACACACACACGCGCGCACACACACACACACACACACACACACACACACACATATATATATATATATATATATATATATATATATATATATATATACATGTGTATATACATATATGTATATATATTTATATACATGTATATATATATATATATATATATATATATATATATATATATATATATATATATATATATATATATATATATATATATATGTGTGTGTGTGTGTGTGTGTGTGTGTAAATATATATATATATATATATATATATATATATATATATATATATATATATATATATATATATATATATATATATATATATATATGTGTGTGTGTGTGTGTGTGTGTGTGTGTAAATATATATATATATATATATATATATATATATATATATATATATATATATATATATATATTATATATATATATATTTATATATATATATATTTATATATATATATATATTTATATATATATATATATATATATATATATATATATATATATATATATATATATATATATATATATATATATATATATTTATATATATATATATATATATATATATATACATTTATATTTATTTATATATATATACATAAATAGATAGATAGATAGATAGATAAATATGTATATATATATATATATATATATATATATATATATATATATATATATATATATATATATATATATATATATATATATCACTTACTCACTAAATCACGTCTGGAATTCTCCGGGTTGGGTCTTGCATCTGATATCGTCATTTTATCCAGAAATTCCCATCCAATGCCATCTGTGCCAGCTGGTGAAATGTGTCGCCTCTATTTGCTTTCTTGAAGATTTTTACCCATGATTCTCTTGGTTGTCCTCTTGGTCTATTTCCAGCCACTTGTCCATGCAGCACTATCTTTGGCCATATGTCCTGTTCCATCTTTTGTACATGCCAAACCATCTCCTCTGAATATCATCCACTCTAATCAGAATTGTGTTCTCAACACCAGCTATTTCTCTCACTCTCTCGTTCGTAATGTTCTCCTCCCATCTTACACCGCAGATTCTTCTCAGACATTTCATTGCAAAGGCTAATAACTTTTTCTCTTCTCTCTTCTTCAGTACACAGCATTAAGCAACGTATATCACAGTGGGGTTTACTATAGTTCTTTATAATCTAATCTTCAACTTAGTGGATATATTTCTACCTTTCCAGATTCTTCCTAGCTCTCCAAATGCTTTCTGGCCTCTTGAGGTTCAGTCTTGAAATACTCTTTCTATCTTTCCATCTGCTGTAAAAACCACTCCTAAATATCTAAACTCATTGACTTTTTCCACTTCTCCCCCTGATATTCCTAAGGCCTTTCTCTGGAGTCCAACTTTTATACTTTTGGTTTTCTCTATATATCACTAATTCATACCAACTGCACTGCTCCTCCACCATTCTCATCGCTCTGTGAAGTTCTTCCTCAGTTTCTGCTAAAAACACTATGTCATCTGCATATCTCATGTTAGATGTTTGTGTCCCTCCCATATCTAAGCGACCCTCACAATCTCCAAGTGCCATTCTCATTACCCATTCCAATTATAGGTTGAAGAGGTGTGGTGATAGTGGGCAACCCTGTATAATAGGCCATGGGGCATACAGCAACATTGTTCACTTTTATTTGACCCACCCCGCAACAATCCAATTTTTTTATATGTTATTCAGTATGTTCTTAGGTACAAAAAATACAATGTTCTCCAAAAATAACTTGCACATTAATTAGTAATCACTAATTATTAGCCTCCTAATATTCAACAGAATTTAGTTCAATTTCTTACCACTAGATGGCTCTACACATGTTCTTATCCAATAACAGCATTAGAAATGGAATCTAACGCTGATGCCACATGTCTAATGCGCGGTTGCCATATTTCTCTCAGATGCGGAAGATAGCGTGTTTTTAAAGGTACAAATCCACTTTACATCATCATGACTCAACATTATCTCAACTCAAGACATCAAATTCTTTTCCGTTCCTAGTATTTTGCTGTAGTGTTGGTTAAAAAGGTTCGTAACTCAGTTTTGTTGATCAATATCGCATATATATAGATATATAGATAGATATAGGTAGATAGTGTGTATTTGTGTGTGGCTGTTTGCCTGAGTAGCTAAAAACAATTTCAAGGTCACATGTTTTATAAAATAAAATTATAATAGCGAATCACTTGCATATTGCTTGAATTAATTTATTGGCATTATAGTATGGGCTTCCAATTGCATCCCAAAAATCAACTTCAATAAGTAACATCAGACTTTGGGAGTCTGGTATGAGCTCCATATAGTGTTCTACGTACCACAAAGCAATGTTTATTACTTCAAAGTCTTCAAAGGTCTTTCCAAGTCTCTCCGGGCTTGGGACCAGCTTCAGTTCATATTCTTTATAGCAGTATTCATCATCATCATCATCATCTCCTCCTACGCCTATAGACGCAAAGGGCCACTGTTAGATTTCGCCAGTCGTCTCTTGTCTCGAGTTTTTAAATCAATACTCCATTCATCATCTCCTACTTCACGCTTCATATTCCTCAGCCATGTAGGCCTGGGTCTTCCAACTCTTAATAGTGCATTATTAGAAAGAATATATTAAAATGAAATTCTTTCCTAAAGTATGCTTTCAAAACATTTTGGAAAAAAAATGGAAAATTAATGTAACTTAAAAAAAAAATAGGAAACTTAATATAAAGAATTTCCCTTAGTCAAAAATATCTATAAAAGTCCTGTTCCTCTGAATGAAGCGAGGTACGTGCTATTCCGCTTTTGTTACAGGACAGACACTGCACTGCCACCAAATCTTGACTCATTGGAGA
>NC_090737.1:86044152-86046652 GCF_036898095.1 Palaemon carinicauda | reverse complement strand
ATACTCATGGAAATTTCTTCTCTTTACAGAAGGACACTCCGAAGTGGGGAAGTGCTTTCTGCAACGTCCGCAGCAAGAACCGCTGCGGATATGAGTTTTGTAGGACACACGCAGCATACGCTGTCTCCAAGGATGATCTCCGGTATTGGGACCCTCAGGTATGTACTGTGTGCACTAACCTGATTACTGAGACCTTTAATTCCCCTAGGACAGATGATTCAAGGGATATAGCTAGGAAGAAGCTTCGTACATGGGTAAGGGGTTTCCAAAAGAACACTTCTGGCCCTTATCTTCCAAGTGAGAAGATGAGGGTGTATCTTTTCCCTAAGGCATCAGCTGATGCAGTGATTCCCCAGCCTCAAGAGGAGATCCCCTAAGTTCAGATCCAGGTGGATGCTGAAGTCGCTGTTGCGATGCAAGACATCCAGTTAGATGACAGGATGTCTGATGTGGACGGGGTGTCGGGAGGAAGACCTCCTGGCAGAAGCCCAGGATGAAGTTCAAGCCCCAGACGTTGTAGAGGTAGACGTCGACGAGGTGTCGGCTACTCCGGTTCATATTCCGGAGCCTATTCCCTCTACATCAGCCGGTCTCCCAGTAGAGCTGGGACAGGCCCTCTCTTCTATTGTTGGAATGATCCAACAAATGCAGAAGGAGAATCAGGAGAAGGCGGCTGCAATGGAACTGCGAATGCAGTGCCTTGCAGAATCACATGGGCCCCAGAAAAAGCTCAATGTGAAAGACCTTCCCTTGTGCTCAGATGCTAACCCATGGAGGTATGCTGAGCACATGCTGATGACGACTGGAAAGATCTTCATCTCGGATAAGCTGGGCTCAGTTCCCCTGGAGGAGATGGAATTCTGGCCCAGCAAGGCATCATATCCGGACTGTTATGTCCGGCTGAGGAAGGAACCAGCTTCAAAGGAGGAGGACAGAGCCGAAGGAGGTCATAGTGATGGACCATGCTAAGGCTCAAGCTCTGCTTTCATCCTCGATGAAAGAGAGGGGCTTCTCTAACTCAAAGGTAGCCGCATTGAATAGGAAGCTCCCTTCCTTTGTGTCCCTCGCCTACTAGAGCCTTCCCCTTTTTACAGAAAGGGTTTCTGGCTGTACTAAAAGCAGTCGAGGCCGGCAGGTCTTGCCCCTCCCTAGAGGAGTGTAAACCTTGTCGCTGGCCCTGCCTATGGACCACAAAGACTGGAAGGACGTCCATCTTACGTTCTCAGTTGGAAAGTTGGAGGCTGATATTGCCGGACTTCAGTTCGGCAAGGACCTCCCTAAGCTGTCTGATTTTCTTTTGCGAAGAGAGTTCGATACAAAAGAAAGACTGACTGCCTCAATGTCTCTTCAGACTACTCTCGAGACGATGGCAAGTGACCCCAAGGTCCATGAAATGTTCATGGAAGTGGCCGAGTCTCATCTGGCCACAGTGACGAAGGACCTTTATGGCTTCGTCAAGGCAAGGAGAGCTTGTAGGAAGTTCGTGTTTACCTCGGCTACGGTGAGGCACGAGCCAAAGAAACTAATCTCCTCCAACAATTGGGGGAAAAGACCTTTTCCCTACCGACTTGGTCAAAGAAGTTGTTGATAAGGCCGCCTTGGAGAATAGAAACCTTCTCCAGAAGTGGGGGCCTGGCTATCAAAAGAGAGTCTTCCCCGGATGAGGGTCCTCAACCAAAGAGGAAGGACTATGAGGGACTAGGCTACCGTCTCGGCCAGCCAAGCCTCTTAGACAGCAACAGTAACTGCAATTGCCATTGCCCCCAGTGCCCCAGATCGTGGCACAAACCCCGACCACTTTTCAGTGGGTACCCCAGGCCGTGTCGACACAGTCCACGGCATTCACCCCAGCGTTCGAAGGGCAGTCTACTTCCTTTCGAGCAAAGCCTAGAGGAGCAGCCAGAGGCTCGTCTAGACGCCCCTCAAGGGGAAGGGGATTCAGGGGTGGTCGTGGTCAGGAAGGCAAGACCTCAGGACGGCAGTCCAAGTGAGGTGATACCGGTAGGAGGGAGACTTCTGAAATTTCGGGATCGGTGGACCTTCGATCCCTGGGCCCACAGCCTACTTAAGAATGGACTGGGCGGGAGCTGGTACAGCACTCCACCCCCGTGCCTTCGGTTTTTCCAACACTCCACCCCCGTTATGGAGGAGTACGTTCAAGAACTGTTGGAGAAAAAAGGTGATCCGAAGGGTGAAGCCCATCAATTTCTAAGGGAGGCTGTTTTGTGTTCCCAAGAAAGACTCGGAAAAGCTCAGAGTCATTCTGGACTTGTCGCCACTCAACAAGTTCATAGTGAATTGCAAATTCAAAATGCTAACACTGCAACACATAAGGACCTTACTGCCCAAGAGGGCATATTCCGTCTCTATAGACTTGTCAGACGCCTATTGGCACATTCCAATTAGCCATCGACTCTCCCCCTACCTAGAGTTCAGGCTACCACGAAGGACTATACGCCTTCGGAGCCATGCCATTCGGGCTAAACATAGCCCCAAGGAT
>NC_090737.1:86013622-86023622 GCF_036898095.1 Palaemon carinicauda | reverse complement strand
ACTTAAAATCGGAGGATGAACTGCTTATCAATGAATAGATTATTATCAATATATTTGTTTGATTAGCTCTTCTTCTACTGCAAAACTTTGAGATTTTCTAGTAACAATACCCATAATCATAATAATAATAATAATAATAATGCTAATAATAATAATAATAATAATAACAAATAATAATAATAATAATAATAATAATAATAATAATAATGTCACTGATGAATAGGCTAATTATAGTCTATATAATTACTTTGGAAGTAAATAGTCACTATAATTTAAGAATGTTATAATCTGTATGAACAACAACCTGAATAACACCAGCGGTAATGCTCCTTGATTCATATAGATTTGGAAGTATAATACATATATATGTAACGTGTTTCCATTAGAAAAAAAAAAAGTGTATGGAGATTCTTCATCTTCAATGATACAGTTACTTATAATTCGATTAACTTCCAACAGATCCGGAACAAGTTTAGTGAGAAAATTAACCTGTGACCTTCCATCTCGAAATAAATTTTCTTAAGATTACAGGACAACAACATGAACATTTATGGAAGTCATTCCATCTAATCTATATTTATTTTACACAAAATCAACATTAATATTATCTTTGTAAAGAAGAATAAAATATGAACATCTAAAGACGAATATTGCTGTGCATGACTTACCTTGTAAATTAGATTTTATGATCCATTTGGAGGTAGATTATATTGCGTTTTCTTAAAAATAGTAAATTATTAAACTCATCCTATTGAAAAGATTGAAAAATTCTATCGAATTACACAGTTACCTAGTGCCAATAATTCTGTACCACCATGGAAATGAATCACAAACGCCGAGATCTTCATTTGGTATGTTTAAGAAACACGCAATGAATCAGATAATATGATTTCGACCTCACGTATTGTTACCATATCCTACTTCTTTTTGGATTGACGTCTCTCTCTCTCTCTCTCTCCTCTCTCTCTCTCTCTCTCTCTCTCTCTTTCTCTCTCTCTCTCTCTCTCTCTCTCTCATAAAAAAGATATGCTTCAGTGGTAATAATAATAATAATAATAATAATAATAATAATAATAATAATAATAATAATAATAATAATAATAATAATAATAATAACGTACAAAAATTATTCAACAGACAAGTTAATCTAGAAGGTAAGTAGATATCATTATGGAATTTGGATTGGAAAAGTGTTTTCTGGTCAACATATTGAAAGGGAAAGTAACAAAGGGATGAATGTTGTCAACCGCATACATAGGACAGGTATAGATAATCTGGCATGATAGAAAAAAGTATGTAAACGTCATAAGATAAATGAAATTATTAGAAAAAAATGCAAGCAGAGGATTGGGGACATACTGAATTCAAAGCGTAAACTCTTGAAACATGTTGGTCCGAAACACCGAAATGGAAAACTAGAAAGGCAGTGAACATTTGGTCAGCAATGTAACCAAGAGAAGAAATATACAGGTACTAATTACCTCTCAGTAAACGATGACAAGTAGCCTACTAATGAGCCTAGATGATTGCGTCAACAGTGAAACCATATATATGAGATAGTACTTAGATACCAGTGACGAGAAAGGTTATCGAAGTCTAGAAAGAAAGACCGGCAATAAAGAAAAATCAATAAGCGACCATGCATTGACAATCAAAGAGGCCATAGAAACTGGATATATGGAATGTTGAATGGACGCAACTGGCATACCCTTTAAGCGAATGGAATGTATAGTATAATACGAATCTATAAATTAAATTGTAATTGCTCTGGAAATTTTTTATATGGAAAATGATAGAAAGGCAGAAAAGTTTGTATCAATATCAGATATCATCTAAGAGCAAATGGTACGAACATCAACCAAAAACTACGGTAGACAAATGATGAGGCTGAATTACATTTCGATTATGATATTAGGGCAAACCGGGACACAGTATAAAAATCATAGGAAACGAATGTAGAAAGATTGGGTGCCACTGTAGCCCCTGACCTACGAAGATAAGCTAACTACTGAAAGTAGTATGAACAATGAAAAGCGTGGGATGGACTATGACAGAAAATAGAAGGAAAAAAATAATAGAAATCATGATAATAATTTTATACATAAAACTTCATATTACACTAACACATACAGACACACATACACACACACACACGCATATATATATATATATATATTCTATCAAGATTGAATATTTCAAAGATATTGAGGAAACCTCAATATCGTGTTAAACATTTTATCATATACTGATATCATACGAGAGGAGATAAAATCTGACAATTGTCACGAAATTAAAACCTGGTGGAATTAGATATGTAAATACACTCATTCTGTATTTGTAATTCTGTTTTCGTGGACATAGAATAGTGTATTATGTATATATCTATGTCTGTTTGTATGTCTTCAAGTAAGCTGATGAACCAAATTGTTATAGGTACCCATTTTTTTTTTCCAACTAGACAATATTCAATAATAGAAGTAACGCAATTGGCTATAATACCCAATTGCAATAGCATTTTTAAGTTTTTAAGCAGGTATATTCCATATTTCAACCTCTCTCTCTCTCTCTCTCTCTCTCTCTCTCTCTCTCTCTCTGTCGTTAAAAATCGATGTTATCAGTTTCCGGTAGTTAGTGGAATGTCGAACGAGACTTGCATTCTGCCATTATAAGTGACACAAGAGAGCAACCAGCATCTATCCTACTAAGCGAATTAAGCTATTTCTTAGAGTGGCTTACAGAATGTCATCGATTACATTCACTTGTTTGTTTATTTACCTTTCATCAATTTATTTTACTTTTGCGTTATAAGAAACCTCAAGAACTGATTATGGATTATCTTTCTCTTGTCGATGTGAAATGTAAATTATTCTTAGAAAATAACCATTGGCTTAGAAAACTAAAAATAAAATAAATGCTTGTTCATGTTGTTAAATTATCATTTGGTGGTAAATGCAGAAGACCGCAGGTGGAGTAAAAATGTTTTTTTTTTCTATAATAACTGAATAGAGTACGATTAAATTCTACTTATATTGTGTAATTAGACATATGTACATAGGTATCATATACTTGGTGGCTTTTAAGAGTGGTTAGGTGGATTTTTATGCATAAGAAAATGCTGATTTTATTGTTCTTGAGGTTAATTACATCTATATATACTACTAGTGGCACAAAAAAAAAAAAAAAAAAAAAAAACATAATCCTTTGAACACTCTTTAACTATATCATATTTGTAGATTATTGTTTATATTATCTTTCATATATGCACCGTTTACAATTCATAAACTCTGTCCGTTACAAACGCATGCGCATGAGTCGCACTGTCAGCACTCTGTGCATGCGCATAGAGATAGAGAGTCTTCTTGCTTCTCTTGGCAAGAGCTGTACGCCTTGCAGAGCACCACTGTTCATAACCCCTTGCTGTATGGAATAAATGCAATCAACGACTCGGGATTTTACTTCTCCATCCCTGCAATCATCAGTCTTCATCTACACTTCATCAACTATCACCATGGCCCAGTGACTGAACCATTGAGCATTTTAAGGGAACATCGGAATCCAGCGTCTGCATCGAGCCGCCATTGCCTATTTCCCCTCGACTACATGTGGATTTTACACTGCCTGTGCTTTGTTTGCGAACCGTTCATGCAGTGTGGTATTAGTGATATGATGTTAGTGGGTAATACTTCGGTTGTGCCCATATAAGAACCCCTTTTGCCCCTACTCATCAGAGGAAATCGAGATGCATACACACTCTTTTATCACCGGAAACGCACGGCCAGTGGCCGCTGCCCAGCCTGCGGCCCTGCCCTCCACTCCATTGCTCCCACAACGCCATCACTACATTTCCCAAGCGCGAGAATAGAAATTCCTCAGATCAGATCCAAATTCCCCAAAATATACTTTCCAGGGAATTCATACTACCAAGCACGAAGAGCAAGACAGTTTTACAAAACAACAACTTTACAGACCTTTGAATATCTTTGAGACAAACCCTGAGGCTATAATTATAAGATTATACAGGTTGTTTATCATTTCTCGGTATTTTAATATCCTTCCTATTCCGCCCTATCTAATTCATCTCCACAACTAAAGAACAATAACCAATTTTTCCTATTATTTTTTTTAAAAAAGATTTACCTTCTATGTTTAGCCCATTTTTAGATATCTAATATTTTCGTCTACACAAGAAAAATCATATAGCATTTACATCTATGTAACTGCAGTCAGGGGTAGGCTGTTTGTATAATGAACTGGCGCTCTCTCAAGATCCCGTGCTGGCACAAGGCCACCTTAAATTTACAATAACTCCCTCTTTCTTCTGAATTTTATTGTTATTTCGTAATTATTCCAGTTTAACTATTTCTAATTACTTATGGATGTACATTTATCATTCTTTTAAAATTAGATACTCAAAAGTAGTTCATTAATGCTAGAGATCTGATTGTAAACGACTTTTTTTCTCACTCGTCCAACATGCTCTATGTTATGATTTATTTCATATTTCCTTGCTTACCAATATATTCTTTATTTATGGTGTTAAGAAATGAAGATATTTTTAGAAAGGGGAAACAGACCGTGACCGCCAAAAGTGCTCCGTGGAGACAGTCTTAAGCTGTTTATCTGCGGATTTAAACGCGCGTGGACATTAAACGGACATTTAAACGCCTCGAAAGGACCCAAACAACCCCAACGAGAGCATTCTAAAAGAGGTAAAATTTCTGTCCCTTTCTTATTATCTTTGTTACTTAACGTATCATTTATTACTAATTTTAAGACTCTTTTCCTTAATTTTTTTCTTTTTTACTTCTTATTTGACATATGTATTGTTATTCTAAAATAGTGGTTCACTTACCCAGTTCATTTACAAATAATCATATGACATTGAATGTATACATAAAGAAAAAAAAGGTAGTTGCAATAGGCTGGCGTTATAAAAATAAAAATGGTGAAAGTTCTCAATTACTAATAAATGTATGGATGTACACTAAACTCTGCGATCAACAGATACAAATATATTTAAGAAAATAATATCTTTCCTTAACAAGAAGATATCAAATAGAAAAATACATTTAATATTGCAAAGGATTCTTTGGAATTAAATTGCATGACTAAAAATTGGAAAAAAAGAAATAGCAGTATACTAAACTATTAAGAAACTACCAAAGTATGAATATCATTCAAGTCAAATGCGTTATAAAACTGGAAATAGAAGTTTTCAAATAAACAAAAATCAGTGTCTATTCCTACAATACTGTATAAAAATACAGTATATAAAACAAATAATTCTTTGGAATTATATTGCATGACTGAAAATTGAAAGAAAAATAGTATTATACTCATCATACTACTATTAACTAAAACGCAGCACTCCTCCCCACCACCCAGTAGCCCTCCCATGCTCCTCCCCTGTTGCCATTTACCACTCTATTTAGAGTAATTTTTAAAATAAAAACTGTAGAAAGTCTCTTTTATCCTTTCATCTTTTCATTTAAACTGTGGGTGACAGTTTAAAACATTTGTAATGTCGACTACCACACATCAAGACGAGTCTGGGGATATGCAATATGACCAGGACAATGAAGACCGCCAGTTGTCTTCACACCTAGGCTCACCAACAGACCTTCAAACCCCACCAGGCTTCTCAACGATGGAAACCCCGGCTTTACTCTCACCTCACCTGACTATACCGCCTTCAACAGCTACAGGTGGGAAGTTAAGGCTCCTGATCAAGTACCTGGAGGAATCTCGGCAGTCCGAGTTGGCTACACGTCGCAACGAGGAAGAACTACGCCGCCAAGAGGACCACTTAAGAAGAGAGAAGAAAGCCCAGCATTTCACCGCCCTGTTGCTGCTACTCATGGTCAACCCTGCCCAACAGCAAGCAACACCACTGGACTCGTAATAACTTCTTACTCATTCCTCATTGCCTTCAAGTTCCTACCACCCACTCCCACAGAAAGCCATTCCCCAGATCCCACCGCCTTTACGTCCTGATGCCACATACCAAGTGTTTAGGGATTTGTGTAGACGCTGGGATGACTACAGTGTGATGGTAGACCTAGGGACTTTACCTACCAGGAAGCAGCTAATACAATTTCACATTTGCCTCAGCCCTGGAGATTCAAAGAATACTGGAACACACACTCAACGTGCCACCAGACACAGATCGGAACGTGGAAGAAGTCTTAAAGGTTCTCCAGGAACACATCAAGAATCTGCGAGATACAGCTTTACGTTGCAGGGACCTACTTTCCTGCAAACAGCTAGAAGGGGAAAGCTTCAATGATTTCTATGTCAGACTGAAGCATGTAGCAGAGGAAATCGACGTCTGTCCTGGCCAGTGTGCAGTTTGTGAGGAAACTCTGCTAAAGATGATCATTATTATGGGAGTCAGAGATGAGGAGCTCACACAAAAACTTATTGCCCTGGACACCTAAGCTTCATTGGCCATCATGGTCAATGAATGTCACTCCCATGAGGCCACAAGGACAGCCACCACCGCTATACGTGCCATTCCTTCTAAATTGTGTGCCGTCTCTACTTACAAAAAAAACCAAAGGACATGGCAGCAAAGGTGCCACTTCTCACCCAAACTCTAACAAGGACACTTCGTGCTTTTCCTGCACAAAGAAGCATGGCTCTACAGAAAAGTGTCCAGCTGCTGACAGCATATGTGGAAACTGTGCTGGCAAGAACACTGGAATAAGACTTCAAAGTGTCCTGCCACAAGGCCACGTGTAGACACTGTGGCCGAGTGGGTCACTACGACAGATGTTGCCGACAGCAGATGAATGTCAAGCAGACGGCCCAACCAAAGCCACGCCCCCCTCCAGGCCTTCAAATTGTTGCAAGGTTGAGGCCCTTTCCACAACAACTTGCCGTTCACTGGCACCCATAATCCTCGACTTCACATACAAGGGCGAGACATCCAGGATTATGATGCTGCCAGACACAGGAGGTGATGTTCACTGATGGGTCAACCGCACTTGGAACTAATGCAAATCACCAGGAATGAGCTACAACGTTGTGCCACCTCAATGACACTCACAGCATATGGATCACAGATGACACCAGCTTTAGGTACCCTTAAGGCCAACCGATCCAGTCATGCCATTATCCAAGTCTATGAAGGTATCCAGATGCCACTCCTGTCCTATGCACACTGCGAGGAGTTAGCCATCATACCGCATACCGCCAGACTTTCCACAGCCCATCCTACAGGTCATCCACGTGGACCGATGTAAGGAGCTACCACTCCATGACACCTTGACCTCTGCTGAGGCCCCAAGAATATTTCCTTAGAACCTTCAGTATTGTGCTTGTGTCTAAGGAGGTCCTTAAAGCAGTTCCACTGAGGTCGATGGCAGGACCTCCAATGAAAATCCACCTCAAAGAGAATGGTATTCCATTTGCCATTCACACCCCATGGCTGATCCCCTATGCTTTCCGCAAACCTGTCAAAATAGAACTAGATTCTATGGTCCGGCAGGGTATCATTAAGCCTTGTGGAGACGAGCCATCGGAATTTTGCCACCCTTTATTTGTCGTCCCAAAGGCAAAGGGAGTTCGCATCATAGTGGATCTCACGAAGCTGAACACTCAAGTTTCCAGACCAGCCCACCCTTCGCCCACACCCATAGCTGCTGTCCATACCGTCGATCTCACAGCCAAATTCTTTACCACTGTGGATGCTCTACACCGTTACTGGCAGATGGAGCTAGCGGAGGAGGAATGTCATATCACTACTTTCATTACTCCTTATGGACGCTTCCAGCATTGCCGAGGACCTATGGGCTTCGCTGCCACTGGTGACGCCTACTGTTACTGCGGGAACCTAGCTCTATAGGGTATGAGAAAATATGTCAAGGTTATCGATGACATTCTCATCTTTGACAATGACCTACTGGCACATTACCACAGGATCCACAAATTATTCAATCACTGCCGCAAAACAGCATCACTCTTAACAGAATAAGTTCATAGTGGCGGAGACCCGAGTGAATTTCTGTGGATTCACCCTTTCCGAAGAAGGAATAGCTTCTGATCCAGGATTAGTTACAGCTCTACGTGACTACCCCACACCTTCCTACTTAACAAACTTATGTTCCTTCATTGGGTTAGTTAACCAACTGGCAGAGTTCACTCCAGATATCGCCCTGACTGCACAGCCCTTACGCCCACTCATGAGCCCTAAGCGCTCTTTTATTTGGACACCAGACCACGACCAGGCCTTCAAACGTGTGAAGCCTGCACTTTTAAGCCCTCCAGTTCTAGCGTCTTTTGACCCAAATTTACCAACCATTCCCCAGACTGATGCATCTTGTCTCTAAGGGACAGGCTACGCTCTCCTCCAGGCCCATGGTTCTGGACGCCTCCGAGTAGTCCACCGTGGATCCCGCTTTCCTTGACGCCGAGACGAGGTATGCGACAATTGAGTTGGAGATGCTTGTTGTATCTTGGGCTCTCACAAAGTGCCATTTGTACCTCCAAGGACTATCATCCTTCACTCTGCAAACAGATCATCGTCCACTAGTGCCCGTTATCAATAGCTACACGCTTGACATGATCGAAAACCCACGGCTCCAATGAATGAAGGAACGTATGTCCCAATACCAGTTTACTACAATATGGCGCGCTGGCGAGTCTTTATGCATTCCAGAAGGACTCTCCCGTGCACCTGTCAGCTACCCAATGTCTGAGGATATGATTGGCTGTGCTAAAGTAACGTCACACATCAGGTCTGTCATCAACATCGTAATAGTGTCCCAGAAAGAAGATGCAACAATCGTAAAAGCTAATTGAACTCTACAGGACATGTAAACAGCAGCACAGGCCAACCCTGACTACGTCCGCTTTCGTGATTGCAATGTGTCTGGATTCCCACGAATTGGTACGACCAGCACGCTTCTTTGCTACCGTATGGAAAACTGCAAGAAGCCCTTTCTACTGATGGCACCCTCGTGCTCTACGAAGCCAAAATAATAGTTCCTACTGCTCTATGTCACCACACACTCGCCAGACTCCACAACAGCCACCGAGGTGTTGAAGCCATTGAACGTCGAGCTCGACAAACTGTTTTCAGGCCTGGGATAGACTCTGACATTGTAACACCATTGCCGCCCGTAAGCCCTGCCAAGTCCTACGCCCAAGCCAACAGCAGGAAGCTTTTCACAACAATTACCACCCATCAAGTTCCTTCGAGCCGGTACCAGCGGATTTCTTCCAGGTAGTGGGGAAGTCCTTCCTTGTTGTCGGCAACCGCCTCTCCGGCTGGCCTGTGGTCGTCCCTTGTAGGGGTTACACCACTACTTCCTCAACCATACGGCACTTTTGCTGCTACTTCACAGAGGTAGGGGTTCACCTGCGCCTACGCACCGATTGAAGACCCAGTTTACCAGCAGAGAGTTTGTAAACTTTGCAGAGCATTGGGGTGTACACCACATAACTTCATCCCCACACTACCCGCAGTCTAATGGACATGCCAATGCTGCCTTCAGAGCTGTCAAGCACTTGATCCTCATAACTGCCTCTTCAGGAAACATTGACTTTGAGACTTTTGATAGTGGCCTCCCTAAGTTACGAAGCATGCCTAACCACTCTGGTCGCTATCCTGCCCGGGAACTGTATGGTCACCCCCTCCGTACTTGTGTGCCCCCCCCCCATCCTCAGTCATTCATGGAATGTTGACAAGATCGGAATTATCAAGAGGGGCACAAGATCACGCGAGTATGAGATTCGCCTCCCTAGTGGTGGAATGCTATGTCGGAACCGTCGCTTCTTGTATCCAGTGCCCAGTCGCAATCAACTTTCCAGCTCTGACCTCCCTGTGGTCCCTAGCTCTGACATGTAAAATCATCAATTCCCTCCGCAACTTCCCGCAGGTCCTTATGCCATTTACGCAACTGGCTGCATAATTATATATTTGATACATTTTATCTTATTTGCTTTAACACCAATAATTACTTATTTCACTGTATGTAACTTGCTTAGTATGTTCAGG
>NC_090737.1:85996122-86008622 GCF_036898095.1 Palaemon carinicauda | reverse complement strand
ACCAATTACTCACTCACGCCCCAACCAACTACTTCCAGAGCCAGTTACTGATGGCCATCAGCTGCAGTTATGATACTACCTCCCCAGATTCAGGTCTGCTGCAATAAAATTTGCAAACAGTTGTCTTAGCTCCAAAAACCTATGACAGTGGCCTCACCTATAGCTAATTTTTCCTTTTTACATAGTGCTTGTTATGGGTGTAGCATTTTTGGTAGACAAGTGTTTGCATTCTCCTCATCTAAGGGCACTGCTAGATTATAACGTATTCTGTCTAAAACTGCTGATGTCCACCTAGTAAATGCCAGTGGAGGTACGATTCCTACCCATAGTTGGAAGAACTTCACATTATTGTTTGGAAGCGTCGGATATCAATGGAGGTTTCTCATTGCTGACGGCACATTTCCAATCCCCAGTACGGATTTCCTCTCACATTTTGAGCTCCCCGTTGATGTTGCCATCTATCGTATGGTCAAAGATGAATCATACTTGTCAGCACTTCTCCAACAGGCACACTTCGACCTCACTCCCCATATCAGCAAGAGCATTGATTCCTACGCCCCCATGCTATAGCCATACTAGGAAAATTGTCATCAAGAACTTCATCAAAGGCACATAGTTCCTATCAGACATGGAATTTACGACCATATCGAGAACAAGGGTCCCCTAGTATTTGCTAGAATCAGGCATCTGGCACCTGCTAATTTGTCTGCTGCTAAACAAATATTCGTTTATATGGAAGAAAGTGGCCTTTGCCAGAAGGTCTCAATTCCATGGTTGTCACCCTTAGAAATCGCCCTGAAAAAAAAAAATGGTTCTCTGATTCTGGAGGGGGATTAAAGGCATCTGAACATTTAGACAGAACCGTATCGCTTCCCCTTACAAAAACATCACCGATGTTATCTCCTACTTACACAAAGAGAAAGGTTTCCCCACACTTGACTTCCTGGAGTGATATTATAAGGTTTCCATGAGCAGAGAAGACATCCCAAAGACTGACATCACCACCACCTTTGGAACATACATGCCTAATTACTCCTGTTTTGGTATTTGGAAATTTCGAGCAACTTTTCCTGGACTGCAGTTTAGGGGACATCCTATTCTATGTATGTTATGTGTGGGAACATAATTGTGTTCTCTTTAAACAAAGAGGAACACCTCCGTCATTTAAGCATTATGCTCGACCCCTACTACAGAACAGCCTCATAATCCTGTACAACATGTGTGCCATTGGCATCAACAAAGTATGGCTATTAGGGCACTACATATCTCTCGAAGGAGTCAACTCCTCCCTGAGAGTATAACAGTCTCTCAGAACCTCCCCAACCCTCAACTGTTAAACTCTGCAAGATTTCTTGGGCATGATTAACTATTATCACAGTTTCTTGCCAGTCATCAGTTCCACTCATGCCTCAATCTCCCGTCCCTCAAGGGGAAGCCAAAGGACCTGATTTGAGGTCCCCTGGAAGAAGTGGACCTCTGCGACACAAAGAATGCTCCATCAAACTCGGCTGCCTTCACCTTTCCCATGCCACATTCACCTGTCCTTCTACCCACTTATGTCAACAGCATTGCCATTGTGGCAGTACTCGAGCAGGTGGTCAATGGCGTGCACTACATATAGGCCTTTTTCTTTAGAAAACTGTCCGTGGTGGATTCTGGCTACTCTACCTTAAACCGCGAATTACTGGTGGTGCACTTCACTGGTCATGGTGGTACTTCTTTGAGGGTAAGTGGTTCATCATTCACACAGACCACATGGCTCTCGGGCAACCCGTCACTCAACAGTCCAACATCTTGTCTGCTATCAACCCCAACACCTGTCTGCCGTAGCTGAATACAATTAGACTATTCGACACTTCCCTTGGAAAATAAATCCAGGTTCATATGGCCTGTCAAGAAACATAATGGCTGCCATTCATCTGGAATTAAATTACACTGCCTTGTAAGAATCCCAACGAAAAGAGCTAGAGTTCAGTTTATAAAGGACCACATGCACGTCCCTCCATTGGTAGAACATCCCTCGCAAAGACTCCAACGCTACCCACTTCTGTAACTTTGCAGACTGTGGCCAGATATAGCACGTAGACTGCCTAGTGTCCGAATGCTGATCCCACTCCAAGGTTCACTGCGCAAACAGATAAAGCCGTGGAACACCCAGATATCAGGGCAAAAGGTAAACAGTCAAAAGAACTGGGCACTGAACAGCACCTTAGATTTTTTATACGGGAATGTTCATTGAATATCACTGGTTATATTGATCAGTACATCTTCTTAATGACTTATTTCGATGACTTTGTCTTTGATATCAAAAAGCTTATTCATAACAGTACTTCTTTGCTAACTTTACTGGATTTAGTTCTATTTTCATCCAAAAGTCACATATTAAATGCTTCTAAACATAAGAGGGAACAACGATCGCTGTATTCAGGTGACAGGTTTTCCTTATAGTTAATTTTTGCATATGATCCACGCGGAGTGCAGGGTGTTGTCACTCTGAAAGATAAGATAAAGGGGTTAATGTGACAAATAGACTAAGAGCTTCTAATAAATTAATAAAAAAATATAAAATATTAGAAATTTATCTTTTTCCTAGATGAAATAAAATTAAAGATTTTTTTCAAAAAAATACCTTATTATTAAATCGTCAGTTCTGGTAGAGCTTGACCGTAGATACCTGCTCTCACGTGATGACTGCTGTTTGATTTCATTAAAAGCCATTTACATCCGTCGCACTGCTCTATTGTGCAGCTACTAAAGACGAAGTTCATTCGGCATGACATTACTGAGGATGATAAGGATTGGGTAAGCATCTGTACTTCATACCAAACCTCAAAAGTAAGTCGACACTTTGATTCAGGAGTGGGCACCTTCCTCAGCCCCACCGTCTGTTTTCCCACATTCACTTTGATATAGTATAGGTCCTACTTTCATCATAATGACACCATTACCTGTTTATCATCATTGACTGCTCCACTTATTGGCCAAGCCAATAAGAAATGGAAATCATAAAAAAATGTGTGTGGTAAATTTTAATTGGTAAGCACTATTATCTAAGCTTTTTTTTTAATCCATAAAAGTAGCACTTTAGGCTGTTTTTTATGTTTTTTTTTTTTTAAGTCAATAAAAATAGCAATTTAGGCTCTGTAGATATTTTGTACAGTGAACGTCTAAATAAAATCCTTGAATGGAACATTTTAAAACTTTTGGACTATCTTGATAAGCTCCTAAGTAAGTAAAAGGATATTAGTTTTTTTTTCCTTCACGAGAGAACGAAATTAACCAGTGCTCTGAATAGTTAATTATTCTTCAATTTTTCTGGAAAAAATAAAGACATTTAGCAGGATTAATTAAATAATATCTTTGACAATATTTTAGAAAAATTCTCAATAAGTAAATTTATCCATTCCACAAATCTCATAAGTGAAGTATAATTTACAAAAGGAAAGCCGGTGAACGTCAACATTCAAGAATTGATATCACATATACTTTATTGTGCATTTCCTTTGAAAATGAAATTGGATCACCAGCTCCAAAAATAGTATATTCGGTGTCACCTTTTTCCGCACGTTTTTGTTCTCACGTTTAAACTTTGACATTATATTTTATTTTATTTATTTTTTTTTTTTTTTTTTTTTTTTTGGGGGGGGGGTTTAATAAATACATGGATTCAGTATATTTGTAAAATTTTGCTTTATTACTTTAAAAAAAGGGGGGGGGTTAAATATATTTTTATACTATATAAGAATATTTAAACACAGCTCAAGTATCATAAAATGGTTAATTTGTCTAATGCTTACATGGAATTTGATACATGGTAACTAGGAGCTTTATCAAACATGAGATTCCAATGACGATGAATTATGTGGCGTAACGTATTCTAAGTCGCTTTGAAAACTAGAAGACTTAATTGTCATTTTATGAGTGTATGATTAAATCTTATGTTACCTGAAGAGGAATTTTTTATAATATATCAGATTTTGTCCTTTTATATAAAATTGTTGTTGATGTTAAAATACATTACTCTTATTCCATTTTCATGAAGCGTTTTTTTTTTCTTTTTTTCAGTGTTAAGATATCACTCAATAGTCTTTAATTATAAGGATTAGTGCTTTGTAATTGGGGCTATTCAAACCAGTTTCTTTGAATCAGTAATAATAATAATAATAATAATGATAATAATAATAATAATAATAATAATAATAATAATAATAATATATTTATGTATATGGTTGTAAAAGTGGGGCCTTCCTATAGTAAAGCAATGATCGAAATTTATTGATGTTTATCACCTGCATATATCATCAATGTTTCCAAATACCCTAAGGTCAATCCTAAAATAATATCCTTACAAGAAATGCATAACAATAATTGAAAATATTGCAACTTTTTCGTCTTCAAAAATACAAGTTTAAATATTAGAGGGTTCAAATTTGCTCAAGGTATAATTATAATGTTGTCAGTCTTACATCCTAATTTTAATTTCTTTTTTTTAATTCTGTTTAGAATTTGAAAGCGAATTATGTACAACTAAACATATAAATTTAATACATAAATCTGTTCTGCGGTAACATAATTTTCATACTAATTAATGTGGGGAATTATTAAAGGTTTCTTATTTATAAACAAACAGAAGTCATAAATGGACTTATTATATCGGCAACCAATGATGGAAATATTAGAATAAAAGAAATTTTATATCTTATATAACATAAAATTAGGAATAATATCATGATCAGAAATTTTATTCAAGAAATTCATATCTAATGACAGGATATGTTATAACTAACTAGTAAAATAAAATATCATCCTGAATAAAACACACACACACACACACACACACACATATATATATATATATATATATCTATATATATATATATATATATGTATATATATAAATATATATATATACATATATATATATATATATACATATATACATATATATATATATATATATATAAATATATATATATATATATATACATATATATATATATATATATGTATATATATATATATATATGTATATATATATATATATATATATGTATATATATATATATATATATATGTATATATATGTATATATATATATATATATACACGTATATATATATATGTATATATATATATATATATATACACACACACACATATATATATATATATATATATAACAGTACCCATATAACCAGTAATTAAGTTATTTACTGTGCAGTGATTCATATGATTAAAATATTCTGGTCATTAAAGAACTCGTAAAAAAGGGGAAATTTAAAAAATACTGTTATAGGTTTATAACTGGTAGTTGTACGAGTCTGGTATTTTTAAATTGCCTCAACTTAACATCAGTCTTTGTTCGAGGTAAAAAATTACTCAAATTCCTCATTGATATTCACATGCTTATTAAATGTTATTGTGTCATAGTCAATTTTCGTTTCCTCTGTTTTTACTCAATTGCCTTTTTCATATTTCTGTCTGCCTTCCTGTGTTTATTAATTTCATAGTTTGATAGCAATGTTATTCTTAAAAATAATATTTTACTGCTGTAGCTTATACAGAAATTTTTCAAGTTTTCTTCTTTTCCTTTGGCTTTAGATCATACTTTTAAATTTTAGAACTAAACATTGGAGTGTATAAGTATAATCGCTCTCAAAAGAAAAATTTCTGATGAAAAGGGTATTTCAGACACATTTCCTTCATGAGTATTGCAGTACAATCCTGTTCTGTCTAGCATAAATTTTTGTTTTAAATTTCTATATCATAAGAGAAAAATATACAATCTCTAAGTTTTCTTCAGTTAAAGATATTTTGAAGTTAATACTATTACAGACATTTCATTCGGAGCATTGCAGTTCTATCCTTGTCTACCCAGAATAGCGTTTTGTTATCATTTTTGACAAGATAAGAATACTATCTCGAGGAATAAACAGATTTTCTTCATTGTTTTGAAAAAGTTGTATCTAATTCCCATTTCAAAAATGTTAAGTGGTGACTCTGCTCTGTAAAATAGAATGGCGAAGAGTTTAATTTATAATTTTATTTCTGGGTATAAAGAATGAGGGAAAAATATTTTTGTACTGAAGTGAAGCTTTAGGGATCTCACTGTTGTTTTAATTTTCAATAGTGGTCCCACTAATACTTTCCTGCAAATAGACGATGAGTAACTTATGAAAGCTTGAAAATATTCGACGGAATGAAAGATGATTTTCATTACTTATGGAAAAGATTTAGAATTGCAGCATAGATGAACCTTATTTTGGATACACTAGTGAAAGAGGAAATATAAAAAAGAGATTGAATATTAAGTCTCAGAACAATATCCAAAACAATTTGAACCTTCATAAATTCATAGGTTTCTCTAGATAAGAGAAAGTTCTTTCTATTACCAAGCAAAACTGTAAACTTAATCGAGAATGTCATTTCTTAACTAATTTTGCAGCTAGAAATTTAATACATATATATAACTGAATGATAAATAACTTGTGATATTTATTAGTTCAATAAGGATTGCCTGGGAGTTTATTACGAAGTTATCGAAAGTTTTTCATAACATCTGGTGAAGCATCGTATGAGAGTCTGAAGTTAGTGATTTCGATGAAAATTCTCGAAATAAGTATTCTATCTAAAAGAAAAAAAAAATGTTTTTCCAAGTGTATTACAATAGAAGTAAATTAAGGGGAAATTTATGGAATACTTCCATCGATCAATGGACCCAGATTTTAATGGGTTATTTATTTGATTGTTTAATTATTCTGGCGGCAAGTTTATTCATTTTCTTATTATCGCTGCGGATGCTTTTTTTTTTTTCCATAATTACTAGCGTGTCTGATAGTCATGATGCAAATGACTTCTGGGCTCTATAGTTTTTCAGTTACTCTTCAACTATTTAACAAAGGCTAATTCAGCATCCTGTTCCCGAGTCAAATTACTTGTATATGTAACTCATGATTACTTTGAAGAAAAACCTTATATCCTTTTCATAAATGTCCACCTGTTTTACAATTTGCATATCATATATATTACTCCCTTCACCCAACGCAATGATTCAATAAAGTCGACTATCTACCAGGAACACAAACTTGTTTTTATAAGCAGGTGGAGAGTAATCTTCAGCAAGGTATTTATAGGACAAAATGGATAAACTATTGCTTAATGTTTATGAAAAAACTTTTACCATTGATTTTGCTTATTCACTGAAACTCTCTATTGCACTAAAACAATGTCCATTAGTGAAACTATATATACGATATCGCTCTTTCTTAGTTACAAATCATAACAATTTTTATGACCCAGGTTCCTGATTTACAATGACAGCGGGAATGATCGTAAAAATCCTGGAAGGTTTTATAAAAATTATTTTAAAGGTAAGTGATCCTAAATATTTTCAAGTTTATTATTACTTAATATCCAGAACTGGTTTGAATAATTAGTATTTCACATAAAAAATAACCCTTATTAAAACAAACGCACACACACGCTCACATACATACGCACACACAAACGCATATATATATATATATATATAATATATATATATATATATATATACTATATATATATATATATATATATACACATATATATAGATATATGAATATATATACATATATATATATATATGTATATATATATATATATATATACATATATTACTGTATATATATATATATATATATATTTATATATATATATATATATATATATTTATACATATATATACTGTATATATATATATATATATATATACATGTGTGCGTCTGTGTGTGAAAATACAGTATATATCATCATCATTATCATCATCATCAGTCGTCTATCTCCCAAGCTTTTAAAGCAATACTTCTCCATTCACCATCTACTTTACGCTTCATAGTCCTCAGATATGTAGGTCTGGGTCTTCCTACTTTCCTAATGTCTTTTGAAACTCAGTCTAAAGTCTGATGAAGTAATCTCTTTTTCGGAGTGGAAAGAAGATGCCCAAACCTTTTCTATCTTGCCTTGAGTAATATCTCTTATAGATTCATTTTTAATCTTGTCCTACCTTTTAACAACCAATATTATTTTGAGAGCCTATTTCTTGAATATGATAAACATGTTGGATATTATTTCATTGTTTTATTAGCTGCCAGAGAGTATGGTAGTAGCACTGTCCTTATTGGAAAAATGCCATAGGACTTGCAAAGCTTGATAACCAGAATGTATGAAATATCACATGAGGCTGGTCTCACGATAACCTGAAGAAAGACAGAGATGATGAGAACGGAATATCTAACGAAAATTAAATATTATTATAAGGGAAAGGGATTGACAGGGTGGTATCATTTAAACATTTAGAAACTACTATATGTAAATATGCGCGCAAGAATTATAGTTTTATGAAAAATTTATAAAAGGCAAAACAGACAATGGCTATGTTAAGTAAAATTTGGAAATCAGATTGGGTGAAACTACACATAAGAATCAGGCTATATAACAGTTTGGTAAGATCAGCGTTGCTGTAATGACATGTTATGTTGTGATAATGAAACAAAATCCGACAGATATTAAAGATTTGAGAACAAAACCCTCAAAAGAATATTAGGAGTATAAATGTAAGAGAAGATTAAAAATTAAACTATAAGAGAGATTACTCAATTGCCATATGTGGATGAGATCATGGTCAATAGTAAATGGAGATGGGTTGGACATGCTCTTCGCACTCCCCAAGAGAGATTATCTTACCAAACTTTCAATTGGGTTCTACAAGCACTAAAAGAGTTGGAAGACCAAGGCCTGCATGACTTAGGATTATGAAGCATCAAGTAGGAGATGATGAATTGAGAATTGTTGATTTAAAACCTCAATATAGAAATGACTGACGAAATCTAACCGAGGTCTTTGCATCAATAGGCGAAGGAGGAGGTGATGAGTTGTATGTTTTATTGTAATAGCACGTCTCATATACATACAGTAACACCATTCTTACCAAACTTATATATAGCCTGATATTTATATGTAGTTTCTGGTGATATAATTTCCAGATTTTATCTACCGTAGCTATTGTCTGATTTGATTTTTTCAATGCTTCATTAAAATCAATTCTAGAAATGATGTATTTGATGTTTTAGTTCTTGATTATCTAAAGGATTCCATTTAATTAATTCTTTCTCTTTCCAATGATAATTAATCTTCTATACCATATTCACTTCATATCATATGTGTCCTTGTTCTATTCATCTATAGTCGAATCGCATGTGATATTCTATGCATTTTAATAAACAATCATTGTAGTTCCTGTGGCGTTCTGCTAATATAAAAGTGTAAAAATAAAATGGGATATCTATGTTGAAATACCAATGGATTATCGAAATATTATTTCATGCTAAATATGTGGAAATTGGAAACCTGTGGAAAGAAATAACTAGAATAAACTAATAAAGTAATACCAAAAAATGACAGAAAAATAATAATTATTATTAAAGTGATTTTTCTTTGAATTTTAATGCTAACCATAATAATCGAAGTGGAAAAAAAAATATTCCCCTGATAATATTTATATTAATATTTGGCAGGATATGTCTTCAGATTTTAATAAATCATATGAAAGCTCGGTGAATTTTCTGTTTAATTATAGATTTTAATAAACTGTCACTCCCTATTTTTATTGCATTATATATACGAAAGCCCCATCGACCTTTGTGTACAAAGCGTACTTATAAATAAAAGTAAATTAAATTTTGATCAGCGTTTTGTGATTAAAGTTTTCCTCATGAATGAATTAAACATAATCTCGAAAGAGTGAGTTATGTTTTATAACACATGTATATATCGGTACAATCCTTATATATAGTTCATATTAATAGCACAACTCACCCCAAATACTATGTTATATACAAAAGGAAACAGATGGAAGTTAAATATGCTTCTGAAATCCATAGATTAGTAAATTCCGTCGAAATTGATTGTGGTATATGATACCTGCATGAAACACCATGTTAAACCCCCCCCCCCTCTCTCTCTCTCTCTCTCTCTCTCTCTCTCTCTCTCTCTCTCTCTCTATTGCTTCTGGAGGATATGAGGTTCGGTAACATAAACTCATCACATATTTACATAAGTAGTGAATTTCTAACTTTTAAAACTGGTATTTTTTTTCTTGCACCATTACTCAATACCTTGTAACTTTTTAGTATTTATAAAGCATGATCAAAGGAAACAAATTTCTTTGATCTATAATTGTATACTCAATATACTTTTTACTAGCCTCGCTTGTTTCATTAATCCACGAGTGTTGGGTATTTTGCACCTTTTCTCATTTTCCTATTATAATTGGGATCTATGAGTCAATACTGAGAATAATTGATATACAAAATTTACCTACATTATTATTATTTTTATTATCATCATTATTATTATTATTATTATTATTATTATTAATATTATTATTACTACGCAATCTTTTCACGAATGTCGGTAATAGGGATAACATTTTGATAGTATAATTGATAGATGCAAATGAGATAAAAGAGAAATTTTTACATAACTGAAATCCTTGCAATTTTGTTTCTTCCATGAAAGATATAGTATTGAACAAGAAAACTGCCTATCTTCGTCAAGCGAAAATACCACCGAGTGAAAACACAATTGCAATCAAACCCTAAAAGTTTATTTAAACTGCTCAGCCTCGGAAAACTTCTAGGAAATAAGCTTCCTTGGCAGCAGGAAAAAGACTCTGTGGCCCAAAGCATCACGACGTAAGTGACTTTACGGGCTAGTACAGTAAGTTGGGCTTTAATTAACCTGGAAATATACGACCACTTTATAATTCTACAAAGACTTTCGGGAACTGTTAGATCATAACATGTTGGATGTTGCAATTTATCTATTGATACATTAAACTATTTTGTTTTAGAAATGGAAACATTTCCACTTAAAAGAATATATGTCATTCAAGTTATTGAAAACTTCAATAAAATAATAATAGCATCTAGGTTTTATTTTCACTTATTTCCTTACCTTCGTATTTTCCACGACAATATTTACAATACATTATACACAGTATATGGAAAATAATTTATACATATACATACATATATATATATATATATATATATTATATATATATATATATACATATTTATTTATTTATTTTTATATGTATAACTATAGATTTATACATATATATATATATATATATATGTATATATATATATATACATATATATATATATGTATATATATATGTATATATATGTATATGTATATATATATATATATATATACACACATATGTATATATATGTCTATATAGACATATATATACATATATATATATATATATATATACATATATATATATACATACATATATATATATATATATATACATACATATATATATATATATATATATGATGTTTCCGCAGAGTAATTTGAAAATTATAAAAATGTTCCTCTTTTATCCTAATTCCAGAGACTTTATTATGACTAAAATATTATGATTATGAAATTTATAATTCTAATAATAATATCTACTATTCTAGGAAATAATGGTATCAGTGCTAAAGCTATTCAGAAGGTGTATTTGCGCAACATAGTATTGACTGGAAGTTTTTCTTATATACGAAAGGGAATTACTATTTCAACACTATATTTTATAGGAGGGTTTATCAATATAGGTTTAGCGGCAATGAGGCACAGTGAGACGTGAAAAGTTGTAAATTTATATGAATATTTAAGGCTATAATTAATAATTTATCATATAGATTCTTTGGGAAATAGAGAAACTATAGGTGTCGATAGCTGTTAGATTATGTTGGCCTTATGCTAGAAAGTGCATTTGATTTGAGTGCAGGTAGTGAATATAAGAAATTAAGTTTTTAATGAATAATGAAAGTAAAATGTTTTTATTTATAAATCATTATGAAAACTAGGATAACAAATAAAGAAATTACTTAAAAATAAAAGATCAGTTTTCAAGAAAAAGAGAAAAATTCAAACATGTAAAAGAGAGAGAGAGTATTTAAAAGACAGAAACTTTTGTGAATAACTATAAAAACATAGAAGAGCATTCTTTCAATCCAGGAGATGAGAAATAAAACCAAAAGATTCATAAAACTGATTGTTATACACGTGTAAATTTTTTCTAAAAAATCGAAATATCTCAAGTAATACAAAAATACATACAACTGAATATATCCAGATTTCTTTTACAATTACTTTTTATTGACGATTGAAGTTTTAAATACAGAGAAAACATAAAATAAATACAATTTTACTGATACCTCTTTCGATCATGAGAGAGAGAAAAAAAAGACTAACATTCGTGTTAGTTAGAGAAAATTACCCTATCAAAGCTTGGTAAAAGAGGAAAAAGTATCTGCAGGTAATGTCATAGAATATCAGTCAACCTTCATCTTGACGTTAATGAGAAAGGACTTTTTAAACCTCCTCACCCTTTTGTCTTTGTTTTTTTACATGTGATATTTTTGTGATAGTATTCTCGCTATGAGACAAAGGAA
>NC_090737.1:85981122-85991122 GCF_036898095.1 Palaemon carinicauda | reverse complement strand
GGAGCACTTCTTTGAAGCTTCAGATAGGTATCTGCAGGATTCCAAAGCTCATTCAAAGACTATTGTTAAGGAAAAATGTGAGAAGGTGAGCTCTACTAATCTAGCAATCTCTGTTGATAAGAGGAATATTCAAAGGGGTTGTTTATTATGTTGTAATAGTGATTATCCCTTGCACAAGGTTTCGGAATGTGAAGTTTACAGGACTCCTGAGAAGAAATTGGAACGTATTGTAGAACTGGGTAGATGTTTAAAGTGTTGTGGACAGGGACACTTGGCAAATAATTGTTTTTTTTCAGATTTCATAAGAGATGCTTCAAATGTAATGAATGGCATTTTTCTTATTTGTGTACGAAAGAGCCAAAGGTAAAAAAGGTCAGCAGAGTAGAATCGAAAACAGGTGCCAAATCAAAAGTTAATAAGGATGGTACTGTGCAGATTAAGAATGGCAGTGCTTTGATTGCAGGATCAGTGACTAGTTGTATGGGTGATATGGCTTTACCTACATTTACATGTAAATCAAAAACTGAAACCTTTAGAGCCTTACTGGACAGCGGTTGTCAAGGGAATTTTATTACATCTGAACTTGCTACAGGACTTGACTGTGAGGTTATTTGTGATGGTATCAGCGTGGAAGTAAATGGATTTAATGCTTCTAGAAAATATAAAACAAAATTAGTGGCTGTTGATTTAGATATTGGGGATAAGAATTATAAAGTTCAGGCTATTTGCGTACCTAATATTGGAATTGACATTTTAGTCCCCAACTTATCAAAACTTGCTCAAGCATTTAAAAAGAAAGGATATGTCATTGCAGATAATTAACTTTTGAACTGTGATAGGATATCTAATGTGAAATTTGTGTTGGGAACCAGTTCAGCTCATTGTTTGTTGACCACAGCTAAATTGTTTGGTGATATCAATCCTTTAGTTTACTTAGATTCTCCTGTAGGAATATTGTTTATGGGAGAAGCCAGTAAGGCATTTAAGGTTGTTGATGAAGTTCCTACTTTGAAGAATGAGGTTCAATTTAGACTTGCCAGTTTCTTATGTGTTCAGCCTAGGGAATGCGTATTAGATGAATGGCAAGATAATGTAAATGACAAGGATTCTAATTTTATTATAAAGGTTAATAAACAGTCCAATAAGGTCTTAAATGCAATAGCCGATCGAGCTCTAGATGAAAAGGTGAAGGAAGTTCTCAATTATGAAAATATATCTTATGAGGAAGATTCGGAGTCAAATAACGAATTGGTTAAGAATACCTTGTCTAATATTAGAATAAATGATGAGGGTCGCCTAACCATGCCATTAATGTGGAACCAGAGGACATCTCATTTTTTGGGGCAAAACCTCAATATGAGTAAGGGAATACTAGCTTCTAATTTTAAGAAGTTGAAAAGAAACCCTGAACACCTAAGTATGGTTGATGATGTTATTCAAGAACAAATAGAAATGAGCATAATTGAAAGAATTCCAAATGTGGAAAAATTCCTTGAAAAGCATCCTGAGGCTAGCTTCCTAGCTCACATGCCAATCTTTAGACCTGATAAGGAAACCACAAAGTGTCGAGTTGTATTCATGTCAAACTTAGGTGAAAGTGTAGACGGTAGACCTCTGACAGTTACTCACAATCAAGCCATGCACCCTGGTCCTAATTTGAATCAGAAGTTGAGTACTGCATTTATGAATTTAAGGTTTGGGTCTAAGTTGCTCTGTTATGACATCAAAAAGGCCTTTAATCAGGTTGCCTTAACTGAGGAAGATCAAAGCAAGTTGCTATTTTTTTGGTATAGAAATGTGTCTAAACATGACTTTACATTGGTAGCATATAAGAATATAAGATTAAGTTTTGGACTACGTTGTAGTCCAACGATACTGATGTCATTATATTATATATTAGTTGTTGATGATTGTGAACCTAATTTGACTGATGTTAAGAGGCTTTTGTATCAGTTGTTGTATATGGACAATGGAGCATATACTTGTAGTTCAGGGGAAAAGTTGAATGAAGTTTACAAAGTTTTGCCTTCCATTTTTGAGAAATATAAATTTCCCTTGCAACAGTTTGTTACAAATGATCCCTCATTACAAGAAGTTATTGACAGGGAAGGATCCGGTCAAACTCCTCATGAGGTAAAGCTGTTGGGTCTTCAATGGTCAAGGGATTCTGATCAGATATATACGTTGCCTGTAAGGTTAGATCCTAATGCTAATACGAAAAGGTGTGTGTTAAAAACTATTGCTTCCAATTTCGACATCTTTAATTTCAATGGCCCAATTTTGAACAGAGCCAGGATTTTTTTTGCACAATTTGCAAACTAATAAATTGGACTGGGATGAAATCCTTGATGGAGAACAACTAAAGGAATGGAAATGTATTGTAAATCAGGCAAATTCTTCATCACCCATTAAATTTGATCGTTTTGTTGGTGAAAGGGATTCTGAGTACATATTAGAATGTTATGTTGATGCAAGTACTGAGATATATGGAATTGTTATTTATATTAGAGAGGTTGAGTCATGCAAGCGGAGTTTTCTTATAGCTAAGAATAAGTTTGTTAATTCATCACTGAAAGCGAAGTCTGTGCCCTCTCTAGAACTTCAAGCACTGGTTTTGGGTTGTGAAGTGCTAAAGTCTGTTTATGATGAACTTACTGGACAGTTTTGTTTATCTAAGATCAATATTACCGATTTGCAACTGTTTTCAGATAGCCTTGTCGTTCTTCATTGGCTGCATTCTAGTGCTGTCAAATTGGATAAAGTAAATAAAAGAACTGTATTTGTTAATAATAGGCTCGAACGAATACAGAGGATATGTGAGCAGATTCCAATATTGTTTAACTATATTGCAGGTATCAACAATCCTGCAGATTGTATTACTCGTCCGGTTTCCAGGAAGGTCTTGTCCCGTACTAACTATTGTTGTGGTCCAAATTATGAGCAGTTTGAACAAACAAAGGTTCAGGAAGAGGTATTAAGGTTCAGATTACCTAGCGGGCCGGTTCAAGAATTTGGCGTTTCTGTTAACCAAGCAGCAGAAAACCTAGTAACAGATCATTTGGTTCCAGTGGATAGATTTTCTAACTTGACTAAACTAGTAAAAGTATATGCTAAAGTTTTAATGATAGTGAATAAATGGAAAACTGCCCTTTCTAGAAATAGTTCAGTTATTTCATCTTTGGAAATAAAGCCCCCCGATTTTAATTATTATGAACTGGCATTGCAACAAATTATAAGCAAAGAGCAAAAGCTCAAGTTTCCAGAAGTTGTAGAGTTTTTTCAAAAAAAGCAATGTCCTAAAAAGGATATCCCTGACCTAGTTTCTCAGCTGAATATCTACCCTGACAGGAATAATGTTTTGAGAGTACATGGGAAATTTGATAGACCTAATTCTCACAGGGTGTTCTTCCCAGTGTTACTACCTAAAGATAGTTTATTAACTTCATTGATTGTTAGGGATGCCCACATAAAGCTAGGACATGTAGGATATTATGGGGTACCGAATTTATTGAGAAAAAATTATTACATACCACACATATTTTCTGTTGTAAAGAAGTCTGTAAGCTCTTGCATTACTTGTAAAAGATACAATCAAAGACCTATACGACTGAACCAGTCTCCATACAGATTATTTAGATTGGAACCCTCTGATACTCCTTTTGGTTATCTATATTTGGATTATTGCGGGCCTTTTAATTGCAAACTGTCAGATGGTCGTAGGAAGGTTTGGATATTGTGTTTTTCTTGTATGTACACTAGAGCCATTAATTTGCAGGTATGTTATGATATTTCCGTATCAGAATTTTTAAGGGCATTTATGATACATGTATTTGAGTTTGGATTACCCCAGTTAGTTATTAGTGATTTGGGGACTCAAATTGTAGCAGCTGGAAATAAAATAACTGATTTTCTTAACGATCCGCAAACGGATGAGTATTTCAAGGAGAATGGCATTAATAAGATTAAGTTTGAGAGTTACTTTAAAGGGTGTAGTTCCCTTGGCTCTCTTGTTGAAACTTCAGTAAAAATGACAAAACAAATGATAAATAAGAGCATCGGGACTAATATTCTTGAATTGAGAGATTTTGAATTTTTGATATTTCAAGTTAGAAGTTTGGTTAATAAGAGACCCATTGCATTTAAGGAATCTTTGAGAGATCAAGACCTTCATACACTAAGTCCCATAACCCCAGAGATGCTGCATAGAGGCTATGAGATTGTGACTGTCAATTTGATCCCAGAATTACAACCCTTGCCTGAGTTGGATGAATATTCAGACCATACGTCCCCGTCTAATTTGGTGAAGGATAAATATACCAAAATTAGGAAAGTTAGGCATAGACTGTTTGACTTATATCAGAGTGAGTTTATGTCTACTTTGTTGAATCAGGCAATAGACACCAAAGACAGATATAAACCCTGCAAGCATGATAAAATAGGTGTTGGTGATATAGTGCTTATAAAAGATGCTAATGTTAAGCCTGCAAACTTTCCAATGGGAATTGTTAAGCAGATAATCACCAATAATGAAGGAGAGACAACTGGTGCAGTTGTCCTGAAGGGTAGAACAGCAGAATTAACTAAAAGACATGTGAGTTGCCTGATACCTTTATTGTTATTTGAAAATTCTTCTGAAGATAAAGACTTAGCAGGTGACCTTCCTAAGATTAGCACTGAATTATCAGTTAGACCCAAAAGTACTAGGAAGGCTGCTTTGGAATCTATCAAAAAGACCAAAGACATTTTGTCTGAGGATTGATTGAATCTTGCGGTCTTTTTGAATTTGTAAATATTTGTGGTTATTTGTATATATTGGTAATGATTATTTTTCTTTTTGTTGTCTTTAAGAATGCATTATATTTTTTTAACATTTTTTTTCTGGAAATTGTTAAACCTTGTCGGGGGAATGTTAGAAAATATATTATCACGATTGTTTCTTATGGTTGAATGCGAGGAAACTGAAGTTTATTCATAAGTTTATGATCGGTATTTGACCACCTTATTTCATTTGAATTGGTTTCCTCCCATTCCCTTGGAATTATGAAAGAAATGGATACTGTTGCTTGTTTTGCTATTCACAGGAGAACAACCATACTACGGTTGTTTTGGATAAATTAAAGTTACGACGCAAGGCAGGCAAAAAGTGAAGGGAGTGTTGGAGTGAGGCGTTGAGAGAGTAAACGTCAAGACACCAACGCTCTCATACTGGGTGGCTTTGTATTTTGTACGTCTTCACGTTGATCATCAACTGGATATGGTGTTTCCCTTAATTGCGTATAAAGGGATTGTTCTTTTTAACATGGAAGAATAAAGCCATCGGCGCCGCCCCGGACGAAAGCTACTGTTGCCGACTATTATTCGTGTACTAAACGTCGAGATCAACCAAGAAGCACCAAGGATGATTTATAAGGTTGGTCATTAATGATACCGATCATCTCAATGTAATTATGTACTCTTAACAAGCTAAATGTTTTGTATAATTTACTTCGGTGTCTTAGCAGTTAGCCTTAAGAAATTCTTGAGTTTTTAAACTTAGTTTCTTCAAGTGGGTGGAATACAATGTTTGTAGCTTTCTAGTTAAACTATGTTTTTTATTCAGTATTGTTTAGTGTGTTGAGACAGCTCCCTGTTACTACACACGTTGTTGCATAGTTTTTCTTCTTATTTTGGACTTGTGTGTAGTATTCCACCTTATTGTTTTTGGTACATTGTCTAATGAAGGTAACTTTTTTGTACTCTCAGGAAATCTTGGTAAACAGTGGGTTGGGAACAACTATTAAGGAAGACCATATTAATTCATCGTGATAGAAAGAGGAAATAAAATTTATATTTTAGTATAGCGAATTTTTCTTATCCCAACCAACTTAGTTGTCTACCTGTTGGAATAAAATATTTACATTCAAAGTTTTTCCAAGATATATATATATATATATATATATATATATATATATATATATATATATATATATATATATATATATATATATATATATATATATATGTATATATGTATATGTATATATATATATATATATATATATATATATATATATATATATATATATATATATATATATATATATCACAAGCACACGTGATTTCATTCAATGTAAATATCACCCACGAATGGGTTTTAATACCGAATTCTATCTTGGAAATATGCATCCACTTGGCCAGAAGCTGTTACCATAAAATGAATTCCAAGTGGATGTATATTCCCAAGATAGAATTTGGTATTAAAATCTATTCGTGAGTGATATTTACATTGATTGAAATCACGTGTGCTTGTGATATATATTCATTTATAATAACCACGTGTTGCAATATTACGATTCAGCTATCATGGTGGAGATGGGCTTATTTCAAGTGTATGGACAGATTCCTGAATTCGACAGGAATGTGCACGAGGACTTGTCATAAACTTTTATCTCTCTTGATAGCTCAATCGGTATGGTCCCTGGAGGCATGGTGCCCAGCCGAACAGGTGGGGGTTCGAATCTCCACCCGGCCAGAAGCTGTTACCATAAAATGAATTCCAAGTAGATATATATATATAAATATATATATATATATATATATATATATATATATATATATATATATATATATATATATATATATATATATATAATATATATACATATATATATATATGAGGTTCAAGCAGGATTAAGGGCAGTAGAGGGACAATCGATCATTTATTCTTCTTCTCACAAATCATAGAAAAATTCTAGGCGAAGGTAAAGGATCTCTATTGTGTATTTATTGACTTCAGGCAAGCGTTTGACTCCATATGGAGGGAAGGAATGATTAGGATTTTGAAGGAATGGGGATTATAATCAAAACTACTGGAAACCATCAGGAGATTGTATGAAATAGCATCAGCTAGAGTAAAGAGAGGAAAGTGTTTGACAGAAGAGTTCATAACCACTGGTGGGGTTATAGGCCGTGATGCATGCTGACAAAAGATGCCTAAATAATGAGTTTGATTGACCGTCCTCGCAACTACCTGAAACACTTTAATATAATTTTGGGGTGCTTTTCCAAAAATGCAATGTTCTCCTCTTTAAAGTTGCATATTAACCCACTACAGGCGAAATACATTAACCGATGAAATTCACATTTTCTCCACTGGGAGGAATGTTTTTTTTCACAATTTCGGTCCATGGTTTACGAAAAAGGATATCTTAAAAGAAAGACGATGATATTAAGATAAGTATACAATTATATAGACATTTTATTGTTTTACAAATAACATAATATAGTTTTTAAAAAGGAGACTTCTTCTCTATCAGGGAATATGGCTATTGCTGATATAGTTTCCGTTTGTGCTAGATAAAAATTTTTTTTTTTTTTCATTGAAAGTAACTTTTTGTAAAAGACATTTTTCTAAAAATCCAAATTGTTAGTAATGTCAGTTTCAGTCCATGCTCATGCTAAACCTCTTGCTAAAAATCGTGCCTGATTATAATAATTTTCAACTTACTCATAGCTCGCCTTCCTCGTTAAAGTCATCATCAGAATCGGTGTCTTGTATCAGGCTATCTTCATCAGTTGATGTATTCTCACAGTTTGTGCAGTGGCACAAATCTGAACATTTCAGGTTGTTTGCACGGCAAGAACAGTTCCCTTGATTACATCCTGATTTCCGGCAGGAACAACAATTGACTCTGGTGCAATTGGCAAAGTGTTCCACAGTATTTTCAAATAGTTCTGTTCCATTTTCCATCCATTTCCCACAGGATTTGGAGCTTCCGTATTTATCTGAAGACAACGTCTATGTATTGCAGGTTGGTAGTTGGCCCATTTAATGTGATTCTCCAATGAGTCAAGATTTGGTGGCAGCGCAGTGTCTGTCCTGTAACAAAAGCCGAATATCTCGTACCTCGCTTCATTCACAGAAACAGGACTTTTAAAAGTATTTTTGACTAAGAAAAATTCCTTATATTAAGTTTCCTATTTTTTTAAGTTGCATTAATTTTCCATTTTTTTTTTCAAAATGTTTGGAAAGCATACTTTAGGAAAGACTTTCATTTTAATATATTCTTTCTAATAATGCACTATCAAGAGTTGGAAGACCCAGGCCTACATGGATGAAGAATATGAAGCGTGAAGTAGATGATGAATGGAGAAGTATTGATTTAAAAGCTCGAGACAAGAGACGACTGGCGAAATCTAACCGAGGCCCTTTGCGTCTATAGGCGTAGGAGGAGATGATGATGATGATGATGATGATGAATACTGCTATACTTTTCTATCAATAAAGAATATGAACTGAAGCTGGTCCCAAGCCCGGAGAGACTTGGAAAGACCTTTAAAGACTTTGAAGTAATAAACATTACTTTGTGGTACGTAGAACACTATACCAATTTGCTAGTAGCAAATGAAGTGTCTCAGATATTACCTAGTGACTGACTGGAGCTCATACCAGACTCCCAAAGTCTGATGTTACTTATTGAAGTTGATTTTTGGGATGCAATTGGAAGCCCATACTATAATGCCAATAAATTAATTCAAGCACTATGCAAGTGATTCGCTATTATAATTTTATTTTATAAAACATGTGACCTTGAAATTGTTTTTAGCTACTCAGGCAAACAGCCATACACAAATACACACTATTTACATATCTATCTATCTAAATATCTATATATATATATACATATATATATATATATATATATATATATATATATATATATATATATATATATATGTATATATATATATGTATATGTATATATATATATATATATATATATATATATATATATATATATATATATATATATATATGTATATATATATATATATATATATGTATATATATATATATATATATATATATATATGTATATATATATGTATATATATATATATATATATATATGTATATATATATGTATATATATATATATATATATGTATATATATATATGTATATATATATATGTATATATATATATATGTATATATATATATATATATGTATATATATATATATGTATATATATATATATATATATATATATATATATATATATATATATATATATATATATATATATTTATATATATATATATATATTTATATATATATATATATATATATATATATATATATATATATATATATATTATATATATATATATATATATATGTATATATATATATGTATATATATATATGTATATATATATATATGTATATATATATATATATATATGTATATATGTATATATATATGTATATATGTATATATATATATATATATATATATGTATATATGTATATATATATATATATATATATATATATATATATATGTATATATATATATATATATATATATATATATGTATATATATATATGTATATATATATATATGTATATATATGTATATATATGTATATATATATATATGTATATATATATATATATGTATATATATATATATATATGTATATATATATATATATGTATATATATATATATATATATATATATATATATATATATATATATATATATATATATATGTATATATATATATATATATATATATATATATATATATATATATATATATATATGCGATATTGATCAACAAAACTGAGTTACGAACCTTTTTAACCAACACTACGGCAAAATACTAGGAACGGAAAAGAATTTGATGTCTTGAGTTGAGATAATGTTGAGTCATGATGATGTAAAGTGGAATTGTACCTTTTAAAACACGCTATCTTCCGCATCTGAGAGAAATATGGCAACCGCGCATTAGACATGTGGCATCAGCGTTAGATTCCATTTCTAATGCTCTTATTGGATAAGAACTTGTGTAGGGCCATCTAGTGGCAAGAAATTGAACTAAATTCTGTTGAATATTAGGAGGCTAATAATTAGTGATTACTAATTAATGTGCAAGTTATTTTTGGAGAACATTGTATTTATTTGTAGCTAAGAACATACTGAATTACATAAAAAATTGGATTGTTGCG
>NC_090737.1:85973622-85976122 GCF_036898095.1 Palaemon carinicauda | reverse complement strand
CAAACAAGCGTTCCTTTATATAGGGTGAATTACATTAAATAGATGAAAGAAGTTATCTAATACATTCTGGCTGAACATGAATAAGTAGAAATATATTGTGTATTCATCAAATATATTTCAAGAAGTATAAATCTTGAAGTATACTGAAATAAAAAGTAAGTCAAGGAATTATTTCCCCACAAATAGAAGTATTTAATGTTCATAATGCATCTAAATGAGGATCAATCCTCTTTTTTTCATATCACTAATTATTTTATTTATGAAGACTCAAATAAAAATATTTGAAAATAAATGAGCGAATATTTATTTAGATTCCCATAAGAGTTAACATGAATGTGATATAATTTTTTTTTTTTTTTTGGTGGATTCAAATGGAGAAAATACTGAAAGGTAGGATAGAATTATAGAAACCTTATAAATTCTAAGACCAGGATATTGGGGAATCACTTTCCTGACACGTACATGCATAATTTTAGTTTGGTCAGGGTTTAACTTCTTAAGGTGCAATTACACCTTGCACAAACTTTTGGTAGATTTCTATTAAGGTATTCATCAATTTATGATCTACATTCAGTATAAAAAAACGATTAAAAGAGAGTAGCATCACCTGCATAGGCAAAGAGTTTGTTTTCCCGGTCAAACAATATATGTGAATATTTTATAAAAAGTAACTGAGTTTTACCAGCGACTTTCAAACGCTATTCTGGAAAGGAATTTCGATCTTAAAATACATATTGAAAACCTTCGTGGGTAAATTTTTTTTTTCCTTTAAATGATGAGTAATTACACATGGAAAGCATCCACAATGGTTGCCAAAACTTTACTTAGAAAAATAAAAGAATTTCGAGCGTTTCATGTTCATAGCTTCATTTTTGCCTTTTGGTAGACTTTTCTAAATTCTAAACACATAAAAACAAGAGGTTTTTGAAGAATAATTAGATGAATATTAACGGTATAAAAATTTTACCTTTACGAAACACCATCTCTGGTTTCATGTGGATTACAAGTGTAAACACTGGCTACTGAGGAATATATATATATATATATATATATATATATATATATATATATATATATATATATATATATATATATATATATATATATATATATATACACGTATATATATATATATATATATATATATATATATATATATATATATATATATATATATATATATATATATATATATATATATATATATATATATATATATATATATATATATATATATGATAAATTTTGCACATTTTTACGTGTTTTTCATATTCAAATAAGCCATATATATTTTTGATACATTAATGTCTGGATTCTCTTAACGACCTCGGGATCAGAGCCCCAGGCGAAATCACACAAAGACAAGAGCTTGGCTCCGGCCTGGAATCGAACACTGGTCGGCAAGCCTGTATAGACAGTGACTAAGCCACTTGGCCACGAAGAAGGATAAAACTCAATGACAATTCTTCTGTACTTATACCTGTCGAATTCAGGTATTTTTTGTACTTAGAATTGAAATCAACCCATCCTCACCATCGTAGCTAATTGGTAGTTTGTTACTTGGCATTCAATTAATAATAAATTTTGCACATTTTTATGTGTTTTTCATATTCAAATAAGCCATATATATTTTTGATATATTAATGTGTGGATTCTTTTGACGACCTCGGGATCAGAGCCCCAGGCGAAATCACACAAAGACAAGAGCTTAGCTCCGGCCTGGAATCGAACCCTGGTCGGCAAGCCTGTATAGACAGTGACTAAGCCACTTGGCCACGAAGAAGGATAAAAGTCAATGACAATTCTTCTGTACTTATACCTGTCGAATACAGGTATTTTGTACTTAGAATTAAAATCAACCCATCCTCACCATCGTAGCTAATTGGTAATTTGTTACTTGGCATTCAATTAATGATAAATTTTGCACATTTTTACGTGTTTTTCATATTCAAATAAGCCATATATATTTTTGATACATTAATGTCAGGATTCTCTTAACGACCTCGGGATCAGAGCCCCAGGCGAAATCACACAAAGACAAGAGCTTGGCTCCGGCCTGGAATCGAACCCTGGTCGGCAAGCCTGTATAGACAGTGACTAAGCCACTTGGCCACGAAGAAGGATAAAAGTCAATGCCAATTCTTCTGTACTTATACCTGTCGAATTCAGGTATTTTGTACTTAGAATTGAAATCAACCCATCCTCACCATCGTAGCTAATTGGTAATTTGTTACTTGGCATTCAATTAATGATAAATTTTGCACATTTTTACGTGTTTTTCATATTCAAATAAGCCATATATATTTTTGATACATTAATGTGTGGATTCTCTTAACGAACTCGGGATCAAAGCCCAAGGCGAAATCACACAAAGACAAGAGCTTGGCTCCGGCCTGGAATCGAACCCTGGTCTGCAAGCCTGTATAGACAGTGACTAAGCCACTTGGCCACGAAGAAGGATAAAAGCCAATGACAATTCTTCTGTACTTATACCTGTCGA
>NC_090737.1:85953622-85963622 GCF_036898095.1 Palaemon carinicauda | reverse complement strand
AGAGTAAATTTATTATGGTGAAAAGAAATGTTTGATATATATGTATTAATGAGATATAAAGGCACACTTGATAAACGTTCTAAAAAAGTCCAACAGGTTGATAATTGAAGTTTCGCTACTTTAATTATTTGATTAATATATTTTATTTTCCACATCTGCTAAAACCAATAAAGAAACCTTTATTTTACCCCGTAAGATGGATTCCTATGAAAAAATTGATATGACAACATAGATAATGTGTAAGCAGTGAATGGCATATGCTGGGATTATCTCTATGTAAAGTGGGAGTATAATGATCCCAATCTTCAAAGGGAAAGATGATGTCCAAGAGTGTGGGAATTACAGAGGTATTAAATAGATGTCCCACACTTTGAAGATACTATAAAGGATGATACATGCTAGACTAAGAGAAGAAGTAGAAATAGGTAAAGAGCAGATGGGATTCATGAAGGGGAGGGGAACAACAGATGGTGTATTTTGTCTGAGTCAACTAATGGAGAAATTCCGGGAAAAGCAAAGAGACCTGCATGTCGTATTCATTGACCTTGAAAAGGCTTATGACCGAGTCCCAAGACAAGAGGTATGGAGGAGTCTGAGGGAGAGCAGGGTGCCAGAGAAGTACGTTCGACTGATACAAGGGATGCACCGTAATGAATTTACTAGAGTGAGGAGCAGTTCTGGGGAGACAGAGGGTTTTGAGGTGAGAGTAGGATTACACCAAGGGTCTGCTCTGAGTCCATTTATCTTTAACATAGTGATGGACGTTTTAATAGAAGAGGTAAGGGAGGCAGTACCATGGAACATATTGTATGCAGATGATATTGTTCTGTGCGCAGAGAGCAGGGAAGATCTGGAAATGAAATTGGAAAGGTGGAGGCAAGTACTGGAGGACAGAGGAATGAGAATAAGTAGCTCTAAGACAGAATATATGTGTACCACCAGTGAGGGGGATGATAGAGAAAGTATTCATCTTTGGGGAGAACAGATAAAGAGAGTTGATAAGTTTAAGTATTTGGGATCCTTTGTTAACGCTGGAGGAGGTATGGAAGATGAAGTTAAACATCGGGTACAGGCAGGCTGGAACAACTGGAGAGCAGCCTCAGGAGTTCTTTGTGACAAAAGAATACCGCTGAGGTTGAAAGGAAAATTTCATAAGACAGTGGTAAGAACAGCAATACTGTATGGAACGGAAACAGCAAGCATGAGGAAGACAGAGAAGAAGAAAATGGATGTGGCAGAAATGAGAATGCTTAGGTGGATGTCTGGTGTGACTGGAGAGGATCGGATAAAAAATGACTACATAAGGGGGTCGACAAAGGTGGTGGAAATATCAAAGAAAGTGCAGGAAGGGAGGCTGAGATGGAGCACACCTGATGAGGAGAGATGAGGACCACGTTGGGAGACATACTATGGAGATGGAGGTTCAGGGAAGAAGAGGAAGAGGGAGACCAAGAAAGATATGGAGGGACTGTGTGAGAGGAGACCTACAGGAGAAGGGTATTGATGAGGCAGAAGCGCAGAATAGAAAAAGATGGAAACGGCTCATCCGCAACGGCGACCCCATATAAAAATGGGAACCAGCTGGGAAGAAGAAGAAGAAGAAGAAAGTATGGTTAATTTTGATACAAAAATTACAAATCTTGTATAGGCTACTATGCTTAACGAGATGATTAAACTACGCTATCAATAATAGTATCCAGATCCCAGAACGGGAATTCAATAGTTACATAATTTTCACCAATAGGTTATGAGGCACAATAAACCATGTCTCAAAAGGTCTTGAAAGACTCGCAATATACAATTTGTCTAATGAAATTGAGGAAGATACGGACAAGATATATTTATAAAAGTAAATTCATGTCGAAAGAAGGAATGCCATTAGGCTTCTAGTAAAAGTAAGGTGTTAATAACTTTGGTCCTTAAAACTTATATGGCTTAACCCAGCTTCAAGAGTAATGGAAGTATATAAACTGAGACATGCATGGTTGTGTTTCTTTAAAATTATATCAGCAGAAAAGGGTTGTTATTTTCTTTGGCCATTGAGTAACAATGTAGGCTACATTATCGACCACAATTTATACCGGGATTACTATAGCAACAACATTCCATTATATAATCAATAATAGATTTAACTTTGGAAAGAACACAGCAAAAACGTCTCCTTCTGTAATCAAGGTCGCATTACAAAAAAGGAGAGAAATTATTTACGACAAAGCAAAAGAAAAATTCGCTCTAATTCTTCATCCCTTTTGAAAAAGGTCAAATTTGACATAGATAATCAATTATTTTTTTTTTTCTAATAATACTAATAATAGAAGTATCATTCCCAGAGGACAGAGAGGTAGTCGTAAGCATTCATATATTCATACCAAACAATCTCCCTAAATTTACAGTGCCAGGAAATGGTTTTGGAATCAGTAGTTCCAGTAAATGTTTATTTATTCAGTATACATCTTGTTTACACGTTAGTAATTGTGTTTATCCTTTGACAATATTCTCCAAGCTTCTGCTTTCAAACAAGTTAACCAGTAATACATTGACAATGAAATCGAACATCTGTATTCAATACGTTTCATAGAATATATCAGGTAGTGTTTACTGAAAATAAATAGAGTATACTGTTTCTTATAATAATAACCATTTATTTTTTGTAAGATGAAATCAGATGATATAGAAATACAAAGAATTTCCTTGAAATATTCAAACATAACATTTGTATTATTTAATGGTCCATTTGCCTACATCTAATTGCAAAAGTGGTAGTGAAATGAGGAAACATTTATTCAATACATGTGGAGATGAATAAAGTGGAGCAATGAATAGCTACTAAATAAAAATATATGAATAATTTTAGGAAAGGAGTATACAACATTATGTTTTCCAAGAATCGGAATTTCATTTAAATATTTTTTTTTCTTTTTTTAATTCACAATTAAAAAAAAAACCTATTTCTAGTGTTTTTATCTTTTTATTAATACTTTGGGAAATATATTTTCATCTAGTCATATTTTCGCAGCATACAATCATTAGCTATGAGGAAGAGTTCTTTGCAGCAAATACCATTTGTATTATTGGGAGCTATGGCAATAATAGTGTGACTCTACTGATGTCCATTCTTTTCAATACAATAAAGTTAAATTAATTTTTCCCAGAAACAGTCGGCCCTATGACATTGAAGGTCAATCCCTAACTAATGCTCCTTAGAAAACGACGTCGTACTGAAGTCTAAGATAACACCATGCGTAAATATGTAATCGTCCTTAACAATTTTATTTCCCAGAAGCTACTGGAGGACACATTTTACTAACTACCCAAATATTAATGACGTATCCAATAGTCCCAAAGAAACTTTAACTGTATTTTATAAAAGTTTATTAAATAATATCCTCTTTATCAAAGCGTTTATGCAAAAGTGCTTTCTCAGTTATGAAAAGGCAGAGTCAACACAAAAGAATGTATTTATGCATTATTTGGAGGTCTAAGCTACGGTCAGCATTATATATGTTATTGAATAATTAACCATTCTTAAAAGATAGACATAAATATGTTGTGTCAAATATTTAGAGTTTTGCAAACAATAACCATAATAATATTGGATTTACATCAACATGTTCCGTTAGACCTTTTTGAAATTTCATTCTGAAATCTCATTCAATTCTCTCACCAACATAGGGATCAGATAGCATTTGACTAGCCAGAATCGAGCCCTGGTCCAGGATGCTTCTATGGCAGTGACCGTACCATTTACCCACGAATGGTAAGGCTAAATGGTACGGTCACTGTCATACAAGCATTCTGGACCAGTGCTCGATTGCCGATCAGATGCCGATGTTTTTTGAGTAATTTCGCCTCGAGATTCCGATCTCGGGGTCGGTAAGAATATCCAAAGAGTAATGCATATATATATATATATATGTATGTATGTATGTATATATATAAATATATATATATATATATATATATATATATATATATATATATATATATATATATATATATATATATATATATATATATATAGGAATCACAGGTGAAGATATAATATTTGGTGTGCAGCAGGGTCAAAAAACATCAGTTAAAAGGCCATAATTTATTTAGAGACGTTTCGAACATTGCAATGTTCATTATCAATCTGTAAAAGATAATATAAAATTCTTAAAATTTGAACAATAATTTAAAACAAAATAGTAAAAGAGTATTAAAACATTATTGATTTTATAACGGAAAATCGTAAAAAAACTAAAACAGTAAAACAAAAGAGAACCAGTGCTCACCAGACCATCCATAGGAAAAGGTGAAGAACGAATGAGTAAAAATTGTTACCCACCTACGACTTCAGTTATGCTAAGAAAAGAGGAGAGGCAGAGATATTAGAGTTTAAAGAAGGAACAAGCTTTTTGATATATAATGACTCAAGGGTAGTTAGAAATTCGCTTTGTTTTGTCCCACCAATAATTTTAAAGTGTTTTTTGTTTACTTGTATTTTGCACATGGCGGCATGATTCCTTATATTCGAAAATTCTGGGTTACCAAGTCTCTGACCAGTTCTAAAGCTGTATCCCATATGGCTACAGTATCTCACCTGCAACAACCTTCGGCAAGATCCAACATAGATACCGGGACATCCCGGGCACTTGAATTTATAAATTATGTTGGACCTCATGAAGGTCTGCAGTTTGTCTTTGTAGCCAAAAAATACATTAATTTTGAGTGGATTGATTGGGATTAGTTTGATGTTGAGGCAGCCGAACTCTTTTTCTATTATTTTCTTAAGTTTGATGGAAAACTTGTTGTCAGATAAGTAAGGAATTGTAGCGAAAATATTTTTCTTTTTGACATTATACGATGGTATTGTAGTGGAGAAATGTCGTAAAAGGAGCTTGTTTATAACCTTATGAACCATACTTTCAGGGTAAGAGTTTTGCTTGAAAAAATTAACTAAAAATAAAATCTCCTTATGAAAGAGTGACCAGCTTGAGGAATAACGCAGCGCCCTATAAACAAGTGTGTATATAGTATTTAGTTTAAAATTAAAAAAAACAGGAACTATAAAAATTGTTGGCAAGGCCAGTGTATGTCTTTTTTCGATACACAGTTGTAATAAATTCACCATTGTCTCTGCTTACGTTAATGTCTAAAAAAGGTAGAGAGTTGTTGTTCTCTTTTTCTATAGTGAACTTCATATTTTGGTGTTGAATATTTATATGGTTTAAAAACATTTCGCTATGCCATGGCTGTTTAAATAACACAAAAGTATCATCAACATATCTTCTATAATACACTGGCTTAAAAGTGTCTGGACAACTATTTAAAAATTTTCTTCAAAAGATGACATAAAAATATTTGCAAACAAGGGTCCTAACGGAGAACCCATGGCAACTCCATCGACCTGCGAATAGAGTTGGCCATTAAAAACAAACATGGAGTCTTGCACAGCAAGCTCAAGAAAAGTCTTAAAATAATGTCTGTTAAAACCATGAAAAATAACTTAATCGTCATAAAAAATTTTATCTAAAATAATATTAATTGTTTCATTTAGTGGCACATTTGTAAAAAGAGATTCTACATCAAAACTTGTCATATGTAGATCACCATCTTGTAAAATTATTTGTTGCTGAAACTCACAGCCATTTTTTAGTGAGAACTGATTGCACGAGAAATCACTGAGCAAAGAGACAAGGTGTTTTGATATTGTATAAGACGGGTTGTTATAGGCTGCCATAATGGGTCTGATTGGAACTCCTTCCTTATGTATCTTTGGTAGTCCATATAAAATGCTAAAAGAAGAACCTGTCACAAAAAGTTTCTGATACGTTATTTCATTTAAAATACCTTCATTTTTTAGTTTTCTCAAAAATCTGTTAATTTTGTCTTCTTTTTTGTAAATGTCCAAAAAATTTGGTTCACCATGTAACTTAAATTTAGTTTGGTCTGCAAGAATGTTATTAACCTCATCAATATAGTCTGATTTATTGAGCAGTACAACACCTTTACCCTTATCTGGTTTACAAATAACCAAACTATCTCGTTTGCCTAGTTTTTGTAGGATACTCAAATCCTCTTTCCTGAAAAACGGTGTCCAAGACACTCTCAACTTAGTGTAAGTTTTATGTAAAAGGAAAGATAACTTATGTTGCAAACCACTGAGGTAATTGATCAAATTTAAACCCTTGAGTCGTTGAAAAAGCATTTCGAAAGGAAAGTAGAAGTCTGCATACTTAGGTCTGTAGGAGGGCAAATTGAAATCCAACCCAAATGATAACAAAAACTCTTCTCTTTTGGAGAGAACATAGTTAGATAAATTAAAAATACAACAGTTTCTCTTATTAAAATTAGGAGTAACAACACCTAGTGCTTTCAGTTTCTTTTGATGACGTAGTTGTACAGACGAGACATAATCATTTACAAAATCATTAAAAAGTTTCTGATAAATAAAACGGTCAATAAAAGATAAATCCTGAAAAAGTTGTTCTCGAAGGCGACAAATATTAGTACTTGTATTTTCAATAAGTTTCTGCTTCGTCTCAATCTCCTTCTTAAGTAGTTCGTCCAAGGCATTTCTGTAAAATTCGGTGTGATATAACGAGGTCTTGTAGAGCCTGAACCGAACAAACTTGGGGTGTACTCCATTTAAAAGACAATACTGCAGGAAATCCAAATCACACTTGGCTTTCTCTTCTTTCAAGGTCGATTTCTCCAGTTTTCTCGAGGTGGTCAGGGTCACTGGTGGATAGCGATGTTGGAGGAGTTGCGAAGTGCTGAAAACGGTGACATCTCAGCTTAAACGCGAAGAGAAAGACGAAAAGAAGTCGATGCAACATCAGGGACGTATCCAGGAATTACAGGTGAAGATATAATATTTGGTGTGCAGCAGGGTCCAAAAAACATCAGTTAAAAGGCCATAATTTATTTAGAGACGTTTCGAACATTGATAATGAACATTGCAATGTTCGAAACGTCTCTAAATAAATTATGGCCTTTTAACTGATGTTTTTTGGACCCTGCTGCACACCAAATATATATATATATATATATATATATATATATATATATATATATATATATATATATATATATATATATATATATATATATATATATACTTATATATATATATATATTTATTTATATATATCTATCTATCTATCTATCTATCTATCTATATATATATATATATATATATATATATATTATATATATATATATATATATATATATATATATATATATATATATATCTATCTATCTCTCTCTCTATCTATCTATCTATCTATCTATCTATCTATCTATCTATGTATATATATATATATATATATATATATATATATATATATATATATATATATATATATATATATATATATATATATAAGACTCATTTGAAATATAAAAAAAACACGTTTAAATGTGATAAATTTATTTACTTGTTAAGTTATGATCAATAGAAAAATGGTCGTAACCATGATGGTCTACCAACAAACATTCTAATATATTCAATATACTGACTGCTTAAAAGTTCCACCGATATGAACTATCTGAAGTAATGATATAGATTTATATTTCTATGATAAATCATCTTTATATGAACTTACTCAGCCTTAAAGTAAGTCACTATCAAATTGAATGATATAACAAAATCCATAGTCCATAGGCGTTGAGATATTACCACCAGATAGTTGTTGATCCTTTGAACAGTACTGCAGTGAACCGCTCTCTATGGTTACGACTTATTTAATCTATTCCTACAAACACTCAGAATAGTGTGGGCTATACTTTGCATATTCTCCTGTTTTCAGAGACTTAACAACACTGAGATTCCCAAACAGTTCTCCGCTCAAGTGGTAATGTGACTAATTTTCTCTTGGTAAGGGTAGAAAACACTCTTCAACTATAGTGAGCAGCTCCTCTAGGAGAAGGCACTCAAAAAATGAATCTATTATTTCCTAGTATTGGGTAGATTCATATACTATATGCCATTTCATTCAAATGTCTAAGATTAGAGTTTTCCTGCTTTAGAGTACACTTGGTTAACCTGTTTTATACTATTTCTCTACACATTTTTTATAGTTTATAAGTGAAATACTTAATCTGATTTTTTCTTATTTATTTTATTTTGTTATTTTTTATGATTTATCTTGCAGATTATTTACTTCCTTATTCCTTTTCCTCACTAGGCTATTTATCCTTGCTGGAGGCCTGGGGGTTATGTCATCTTCATTTTCTGAAAAGATTTAAAGCTTAGCTTGTAATAATAATAATAATGATAATAATAATAATAATAATAATAATAATAATAATAATAATAATAATAATAATAATAATAATAATAATAATAATAATAATATTTATAATAACAATTATAATAATAACAATGATAGTCATAATAATAATAATAATAATAATAATAATAATAATAATAATAATAATAATAATAATAATAATAATAGTAATAGATATTATTATTATTATTATTATTATTATTATTATTATTATTATTATTATTATTATTATTATTATAAGAACAATAATAATAATCATGGTGATATTTTCTCTCTGGTTGATTAGTATTTGTGAGGAAACACTTTTTTTCCAAAGTAATATAGTACTAAAAAACCTAAAAACAGGAAACTTCTAACTTACCAAAACTTATTTTGTTTTTCGTCATCTCTTTCTGGGAAGGTAATTGGAATCCTTAAAAAAAAAAACATCAACGTTGAATGTGTATAAACAAAAAACAGTTATAGATTTGTCAATTAATTGGAGGTGAAATAATCCAAATGAGTGATATATGGTGGTCAGTTAGTAAACGAGTAAAATTTACATCATAATAAAGCAGCAAGAGATAATTTACAAAAGTGAAAAAAAATGATACTGTATTTTATGATTAGATATCCAAAATCTAATAACTAGAATACAATTCTAAAGGAAATGATGGATATATATATATATATATATATATATATATATATATATATATATATATATATATATATATATATATATATATATATATTTATATACATATATCACTATATGTACACACACACACACACACACACATATATATATATATATATATATATATATATATATATATATATATATATATATATATACATATATAAATTTATATATGTATATATGTATATATATATATATATATATATATATATATATATATATATATATATATATATATATATATATATATATATATATATATATATATATATATATATATATATTTGTATATACGATAAATACACACACACACGCACACACACACACACACACACACACACACATATATATATATATATATATATATATATATATATATATATATATATATATATATATATATATATATATATATATATATATATATATATATATATATATATATATGCAGTATATATACACAAGGACAAAAACACAATAAAGAACAGATTCGAAATGACAATAAAATTCAAGAAAGATGAAGCAGAATTAACAGAACTATCCAAAAATACAACAAACAATTAAAACCACAAAATAATTTGTGAATGTACTCAGCCCAAAATTGAGGAGACACAAAAGAAAGGAAAACACATCAAATTGATGAAAAGACTTGGAACTAGGTGCCAATTTATGTTTACTTCAAAGGATGAAAATTAAAAAATATTTCACCAATCAATACAGATGTAGTGATAAAAACTGAAAAAAACTATTCTTTGAAATGATATGTAGTAGGGATATCAGAAATAACTACCTCAATAGAAATAATGTAAAATATGAGCTCATACCAACCGTAACAGTAAGAGAAATAAAGAAACCATTAGAAAGTACGAAAAGAGGGAGAATATCGGGGGAAGATAGATAGCAATATATCACATCAGTAATGCTTATTGAACTCTACACAAATTGACTTCATGAATAATTTATACCTATACTAATTCATTAAAAAAAAGGACACAAAAAAGTGCCGGTTAATACGTTTACTCTCCATGATATATAAGAT
>NC_090737.1:85943622-85946122 GCF_036898095.1 Palaemon carinicauda | reverse complement strand
TCCTTGAAAACATACTACGAAATCCATATAGAAAGTAAAGAGGTTCTTATAATTTCGACATGCTGATTGGCAAATATTTATCGATGTTAAAGTAATATGCTTTATATCACAAATGATTATATATGGGGTATTCGATATTAGATAATCTTAGACTCATAATTGCATTACTAATTAGACATAGTATATATATATATATATATATATATATATATATATATATATATATATATATATATATATATATATATATTTATATATGTGATAAATTTTGCACATTTTTACGTGTTTTTTATATTCAAATAAGCCATATATATTTTTGATATATTAATGTCTGGATTATCTTAACGACCTCGGGATCAGAGCCCCAGGCGAAATCACACAAAGACAAGAGCTTGGCTCCGGCCGGGAATCGAACCCTGGTCGGCAAGCTTATATAGACAGTGACTAACCCACGTGGCCAAGTGGGTTAGTCACTGTCTATATAAGCTTGCCGACCAGGGTTCGATTCCCGGCCGGAGCCAAGCTCTTGTCTTTGTGTGATTTCGCCTGGGGCTCTGATCCCGAGGTCGTTAAGATAATCCAGACATTAATATATCAAAAATATATATGGCTTATTTGAATATATATATATATATATATATATATATATATATATATATATATATATATATATATATATATATATATATGTGTGTGTGTGTGTGTGTGTGTGTGTGTGTGTGTGTGTGTGTGTGTGTGTGACTAAATTAGTATGTATTCGTATTATTATTGATTAATTAATTAGGCTCAGTTTTACTTTCTATTTCCAGGAATTTAGAGTAACGAGACTTGTTAGGAATATAATTATATAAATAACAGAATTTTTTTTTTCTTTATATACTCTTTATCATTGAAAATACTGTTTTCTTTCTTTTGGAGAAAATAGTATTATTGCAATCACTGTAAGTTAATATATATAGTGTAAATCATTACAAATAATGATGTTATTTGAATCTTTCGCTTACGCTTGCCCATAACAAAACATAAACACACACACATACAAATGAATAAATAAATAAACGAATATATTATATATATATATATAATATTATATATATATATATATATATATATATAATATATATATATATATATATATATATATATATATATACAGAGAGAGAGAGAGAGAGAGAGAGAGAGAGAGAGAGAGAGAGAGAGAGAGAGAGAGAGAGAACCTGCTGTTTTGTATGACAACTCCTAGCATATATAAAAATGATGAATACTTCCTAGGTGCTGAACGTCTGCTTGACCAGTACTGTGCGTTCACCGTTGCTATCTGTTCCTTTCACACATTTTTTTTTTCTTTTTATTATTATTTCTAGCCATACCCTCAAATCATTTTTCCCTTGGATGATGTCAGGATTATTAGCGGATATTTCTGCTAAATACCTATTAGACTTGATATCGTGTATTAAGTACCAACCGTGTGTCACACGATCGTACATAGTTCATATTATGCTTGTATCTTCGCTCTTCTCTCGCACTAAAAAGAACCAGAATAAACATATCTGCGTTTCGCCTCTGTAACATTGTCTGTCTCGTGAACATGAAAATTCCTGTTGCCTTGGGCTTTCGTATATAAAAGAGAGTGTTCAATAATAAACAACTCAGTTGCTTTCATAATGTCTTTGAGTTCACAACCCTTCTCCTACCACCGTCACATTGGTGACCCCGGAGTGACTCGCTCCTCCCGCCTCCCCCCCCATCTCCCTCTCGATGTTACTATGACGCCGTCAACGCATACCTTCTACAGCAGTACTCGCCGTCGCCAGCCGCCCGTATAGCAAAGCCTCTTCAGCTCTCTCAACAACCGTTGGGGGACCAAAGGGCTTCGCTCACCCTTGGGAAAATGACCAGTATCACTCGCCTGCAACCTGCCGCTGACGGCTCTCCTCGTGAGGTTAACCTACTTCATGCCCTTTGGGTAAGCCGTTTACCCAAACCTGTACGCGCTGCCATACTTGATGTCGATAGTTTACCCATAAAGGACTTGATGACCAAAGCCGACGCCCTTATGAACAGCCACTTCATGACCTTCAAAACCTCCATCAACGCCTCCCACCCGTGACGAAGAGGACACCTATTCAACTTCAACCGAAGCTGACGTGAATGCCGTAGGACACACACGCCTATGAATGCCGTAGGACATACACACCCACCAATGAACGCCATAGGCCAATGAATGCCGTAGGACACGCCTATGAATGCCAAAGGACACACACTCCTATGAATGCCGTAGGACACACCCGCCTATGAATGCCGTAGGACACACTCTCCTACCCTGTGACGAGCCGGAGCTGCAACAAAGCCACAAATCATCCACCACTCGCTCGAGCCCCAACCAACGATTTCTACAGTCACTCACTGCCGCTAATCGGCGCAGTTTTTATTACTGCCTCTCCAGATTCAGGGCACATATTTAACATGTTCAGGCTGCTCAGTGGTAATGTGTTGGGGC
>NC_090737.1:85936953-85939453 GCF_036898095.1 Palaemon carinicauda | reverse complement strand
ATCCTTTTAATTTTTTCTTTCTTAGTTCTCGTAATTTCTTTTGTTAAGTAAAAGTTCTAAAATAATATCAAAATTTTAAGTGCTGTTTAGACTATTTCACTTTATAAAGGCTTATATTTGATTAGCTTTCAAATCTCAATAGATAAATCAATTACATCAAGTCTGTTAATGAGACGAGTTGATGTTGAAATATCCATGATAGATTAGCTTCGATAGTTACTAAAAATTGAGTATTGTTTTGTGTTTTATAGATCAAGAAAACACAAATTGTTCAAAACACACCATTAAAACAGTAAAGTACTTGGAAACGGACAAATTGGGTTGACATCCATTATTAAAGTGACAAATCCTTTATATACTATAGTCTAGACTATTAAAACATTATAATCGCATTTCAAAATTCTTTGAACTGGTAAATTAAGTGTTGATACTTATTTGGTTCTTTATAGTTGGAAAGTGTGGGTGGATGGTGTGTCTACCACTTGCATGACATTTGTTTTGGCTTAGATGACATATATTGCCATGAGGTCCATTTTCCCTCAAATGCTAATTTCTGATTTTTTTTTTTTTTTTTTACAAATTTCTGATTTTTTTTATTTATTTTGAATTTATCTTCAATAATGGCCAGCAGGCAGTATTCCCTCGGCATGGATGTCATCAACACACTTCTAATGGAGTTAAAAAGAGATGTTGATGATAATATGGAGCTTGTAACCTCATGTGTTTGATATTTATTTCTCTGATAATTTCTCCTTCGTATTTGTAAATATTTTTCTTATGTGTATTATGTACTTAAAATTGATATATATAGTTTATTATTATTATTATTATTATTATTATTATTATTATTATTATTATTATTATTATTATTATTATTATTATTATTATTATTATTATTATTATTATTATAGTTTATGTATATATAATAATTTGATATTATTTTACTTTTTATTGGTCAGCAGTTTCCTATTTTGATTTCATTTTACTTTGATTGGCTACCGATTTGGTATTTCATATCCTTTTACTTCTATTAGTTACTAATTATATTTTCTCTTGCTGTAGGTATGGTATCAATTTTGTGTTGGTCACATCGAGCTTCCTGAAAGGAATCACTGCCATAGTTGCCCACCTAAGACTGACCACATGACAAACACCACTTGTTTGAGGAGCAGGAAGCCTGTTTGTCTATAGCTTCAAACTGTCTTGTATCTGAACTGTACCTGATAGTTATAGCTAGGTTAAATCATGAAACTTTCTTTTTTACTACTTGTTTGTATAAATACTGAAATTTTAATCTTTACAAAATAGATATCACCCATTTTTTATCTAAAATTTATTTCAAAGAATTTGAATTTTGTATGATAAAAATAATTGTCAAACATACAGAAAGCCATCATATCGGTTTTATTCCAATCCACTAATAATCAGATAAATAAATAACACCTTGAAATTTATATATCAATTCTCCATTTCAAGTGGTAGATTGGGCTGTAAGAGTTGTTGCGGTCTGCGGCCATTTCGTTGACATACCCGAAAGGTAAGTTGGTATATCTCTATATATTCTTATTCTGTATAGAATTCGTAATATTTTGGTATATTTTAATGCATGAATGTCATATTTCATAGGAGATGAAATGATTTTCATAAGAAATTTACATTGTGAATCTAGGCCGTCAAAAAATGACCTTTAGATTTCGCCCCTGATATAACAGTAAATTACATCTTAGTGCACATCTTATTATGTATTTCTGTTCTAGGATAATATGACTTTATTCTATAATAAAATTAGCCTCTTCCTATTTCATTTAGGTACCAGAAAAATATTAGTGAAACTTGGACTAGTTTTTTTGGCAAAAAAAAAGATTACCTTTTTTTTTCTCATTTTAGATCTTGACTTCTATGGGTCCAACTCATTTCCAGCAAATACACGCTGTTGCTTTGCCATCTAAAAAGGTGTCCCTAAAGGGATTCATGTGTGTATGTATATTTCTATTTTTTGTGAATATTTATGTCAAGTCTTTTTTTATACTTAAATTTTGAATATATTTCCAATAAATAGTTATTTTGTAGATGGGTATCATTTATATTTTCGGTAGTTTTTAGCATTCTTTGAAGTATTTTTAGCAAGTGAACAGATTGATGCATAACTAAATTTTTCCTGAATTTTTTTTGGAGTCGGGGTTGAGCTCGACCCCTAAATACCTAAATAGGGGTGTCCAAGAACGATAACTGTCCAGGGTTAAATATGTTTGAGATAACTCTATCAAAAAGAATAAAAAGGGAGAATGAATTGGCATTCGTAAAATAGGATAAAAAAAAGTGTCAGAGGGAGCTAAATTTCACAAATTAAGACCAAGCAAAGTCATATGGACTAATTCTAATATTGTAAATATTTTTTTTTTCTTTTTTCTTTTTTTTTCTTTTCTTTTTTGGAATTCTTGGCATTACATATTCATTATTCCAATTGCAGATGATTTATATAGGACACCTATAGTAAAAA
>NC_090737.1:85929453-85931953 GCF_036898095.1 Palaemon carinicauda | reverse complement strand
CCCGCCTCCCCCCGCCTCCCCCGCCACCTCCCTCTCGATGTTACTATGACGCCGTCAATGCATACCTTCTGCAGCAGTACTCGCCGTCGCTAGCCGCCTGTATAGCAAAGCCTCTTCAGCTCTCTCAACAACCGTTGGGGGACCAAAGGGCTTCGCTCACCCTTGGGAAAATGACCAGTATCACTCGCCTGCAACCTGCCGCTGACGGCTCTCCTCGTGAGGTTAACCTACTTCATGCCCTTTGGGTAAGCCGTTTACCCAAACCTGTACACGCTTCCATACTCGATGTCGATAGTTTACCCATAAAGGACTTGATGACCAAAGCCGATGCCCTTATGGACAGCTACTTCATGACCTTCAAAACCTCCATCAACGCCTCCACCCGTGACGAAGAGGACACCTATTCAACTTCAACCGAAGCTGACTTGAATGCCGTAGGACACACACGCCTATGAATGCCGTAGGACATACACACCCACCCATGAACGCCATAGGCCAATGAATGCCGTAGGACACGCCTATGAATGCCAAATGACACACACGCCTATGAATGCCGTAGGACACACCCGCCTATGAATGCCAAAGGACACACACGCCTATGAATGCCGTAGGACACACCCGCCTGTGAATGCCGTAGGACACACTCTCCTACCCCGTGACGAGCTGGAGCGGCAACAAAGCCACCCATCATCCACCACTCGCTCGAGCCCCAACCAACAATTTCTACAGTCACTCACTGCCGCTAATCGGCACAGTTTTTATTACTGCCTCTCCAGATTCAGGGCACACATTTAACATGTTCAGTATGTCATTTTTAGAGGAGGAGCCATGTACCAACTGTGTGTCACACGATCGTACATAGTTCATATTATGCTTGTATCCTCGCTCTTCCCTCGCACTAAAAAGAACCAGAATAAACATGTCAGCGTTTTGCCTCTGTAACATTGTCTGTCTTGTGAACATGAAAATTCCTGTTGCCTTGGGCTTCTGTATATAAAGGAGAGTGTTCAAAAATAAAATAACTCAGTTACTTTCATACTGCATTTGAGTTCACAACCTTTCTTCTACCACCGTCACAGTCATATGATTGTATAAACAGAAGTGGCTAAAATTTGTTAAAGGCTGCTCAGTGGTAATGTGTTTGGGCCACAAAATGAAAATAAAAAATTCTAGAAGTTATACATGCTAATAAATATTTCTTTATATTTTAAACTATATTACGGTTTTTCATTACAGCAGGTCTATTAGTAGTGACAGGGTCTACTATTACAAGAACATTAAAACATATATTGAATAATTTTTTTTTTTCACATACTTTTAACCGAAAACAGAAAGTATTACACATAATCGTAAATTTTGTTTTGCCAATGATTTTAAGATGTTTATTTTAGGTTGACCTATAGTTTAATACATTGTGCACTATAATACTCTTCGTTAATATTAATTCAGAGCCTTAGAAGACTAGAGAAATCTTACTATATAAGGGGAAATCAAAACGAAAGTGTTTTATTGAGTTTCTACTGACATTCCAAGCAGTATTTTGACGCCCAGAATAACTTCTCTTGTATCATACAGTGAGTGAACATGAGCTCCAGCATCCTTTGTCATACTGCTAAAAAGAGTATTGGCTGTAATTCTAATTTTTGCTTTGTTTTGTATATCAGATACCCTTATTTTCCTATCCTAAATGGGATATTCAATAAATATTAAGAATACTCCAAGGTTTTCCAAACATTTACATCAGTGTTTTTTTTTTTTTTTTTTTTTTTTTTTTTGTAAGAACTCACTTACCAAACAGAGCTTAATGCTGCATGTCTTTCTTTTTCGTTTATTCATAGACTCTACAGCAGTTATCAAAATGATTTTATATCAACTATTATTTGCTACGGTATTAAGTCATATATTGGATATTGATTTTTTTTAGAATTTTACTATACGTGTCCTTTTAATTTATTCTCACTTACCTTTCATACTTTCCATTTCACATTGTAAATCATATTACATAGAAATAATGTATATTATGTTTAATTGTCTTTATTTCTTACCTATGGACTGAATATTATTAATGGTAATACAATTAGTAGTAACAAATATATCATGATTTTTTGCCTATGTGCGTGATACATATTAATCGTTTTAATAAAACTATCACTCTTTGCTCTGCGTATTTAACTATCTTCTTTAATTTATTTGACTTAAACTGTATTTGAGGATCGACAGCTTGATTTAATTTTCTCCATCTCTTTCTATCCTTGGATAATCTTCCCCTAGTCTCATCTCCTCCATATCCTTCCCCATCATGTCCTTTAATCTGATCAGCTGACCCTCATACTATTACTACCCACGAAGATGTTTTTAGTTTTCTTAAATAGTTCAACCACCTCCTTTCTTATTTCATCACCATAGTCTCTCAGAATAACATCCCTAGCTTTATCTTTTATATTTTTATGCTACACATTTTTTCATTTATCCCGACTTTCTCTCATTTCAAGTAGTGATA
>NC_090737.1:85914453-85921953 GCF_036898095.1 Palaemon carinicauda | reverse complement strand
CACATTCAATTTCTGTATAAAAATCCTGTGAGACATCATATATATATATATATATATATATGTATATACATATATATATATATATATATATAAATATAAATATAAATATAAATATAAATATATATATATATATATATATATAAATGTAAATATAAATATAAATATATATCTATCTATCTATATATATATATATATATATATACATATATATATATGTACATATATATATATATATATATATACATATATATGTATATATATATATATATATATACAATTAGATATACATATATGTATATATATAAATATATATATATATATATATATGTGTGTGTGTGTGTGTGTGTGTATATATATGTGTGTATATATTCACACAAATATATATATATATATATATATATACATACATATATATATATATATATATATGTATGTATATATATATATATATATATATATGTAACTGAAATAACCAATACTGCTCCGTAAATAATGTTATCTATAAAGTTTGTGTAGTGTATCCATTATAATAAAGAGTATGGTGGACCGGATGGAGTTCAACGCTTAAAAAAATAAATTAATCTCTTGTCTACAACGAAAGCCAAAATCCTTTTCCAGGTGAAAGTAGCAATGGTGTTAACTGAACGTTCCAATTACTCTGGAGCTCAATCGTGGAAAATTTGTCAAGCGTTTATTCAAAATATTCGGTATTATTTACCAACTTGGTCAGTCCTTCCGATAAGAGCCAAACTAACCCGTGACACTTTTTTGGTGAGTTATGGTACTTTAGTCATTTTATTTTCTGACGGAATTTCAAAGGAATACCTAATCTGAATGCGAAGTGTTTCGCACATATATGAAGTTCAAAATTTTCAGTAGAAACCTTTTTTGCATGTTGATACTTTGAAAAATAAAATGAATGGAATAATAATAATAATAATAATAATAATAATAATAATAATAATAATAATAATAATAATAATAATAATAAAGTCCACTCATCTAAAATTGAGAGCCTATCATCAATTTGCATGGCCCAGTTATGCGTTAAATAACAAATTCAATAATGATGGTTACAAATCAGGAAATCATACTTAACGGTGTAATTGGAAATCCTATATATAGAGGGACTTTATCAACGACAGTATTAGATGGTCGGATATTTTCATTCATCATCAAGTAACAGACATATATAGACAATAACGGTACTACATAGTAGGAAATGGTCAAGCGAACAATATAGAGAGGTAACCATATCCAATGATGGATTTCAAAAGGTTATACGTAATATATGTCAGATTTACAATAACTCCCCATGGGCTGAAGAGAAATTGGACGATCAAATGCAAAGCAATAATAAAACTTAATTTCCAGCTATCTATAAATGAATGAGAACTAGAAAAAGCTGATGCACCCAAAAAAAAAGAAAAATATATAAAAAAGAAAAGAAAATGTAGACCTGGACAACTAAAATCAACCCACCGTTCACCGGATAGCAGGAAACGGATATAGAAATGATTGATGATAATAGAGAATTTCTGAACAATATAAATAAGTGGATAGTCGACAATAGAGAAAAATGAGGATACCACCTCTAAAAGCCAGCAATCAGAGAAAGATATTGAAGGAAAATACAAAAGAAGTCAACAAAATTCTGAGACTAATCCGCATCAGTACTGTACCAACCGTGTGGCACACAATTGTACATAATTATGTTGTATATATTATGCTTGTATCTGGGCTCTTCCCTCGCACTAAAAAGAACCTGAATGATCATGTCTCCGTTTTGCTTTGTAACGTTGTCTGTCCCTCGAACAGGTCATGTCCTGTTGCCTTGAGGTTTTGTATATAAAGAAGTGTGTTCCTTAATAAAAATCAGTTGATTGCATCCTGCCTTTGAGTTAACAACTCCTCTCTCGGCCCGTCACATTGCTGACCCCGGAAGTCGACTTGCTCCCACTGCCTTCCACCCCCACCTCCCTCGCCCCTCCATCGTTGGTACTATGACGGAGACAGACTCTACTCCAGCAGTTGGCGCCGCCTCATTGAAACTTTCACCGTTCGCCACCGGAGAAGCGTTTGCTTGGTTTCAGCGCTCAGAAGTCCAGTTTCTTATCAGGGGCGTGACTCGCTCAACCACCAAAGCGGATTATGTTCTCGCGGCGATACCCGAGGACACCTTCCCAGAAATATCCGACTGGCTTTGTGAGCAAGGAGACACCCCAATAGCGTATGAAGCCCTCAAAACATACCTTCTGCAGCAGTACTTGCCGTCACCAGCCGCCCGTATAGCAAAGCTTTTTCAGCTCTCGCAACAACCGTTGGGGGACCAAAGGGCTTCGCTTGCCCTCAGGGAAATGACCAGTATCGCTCGCCTTCAACCTGCCGCAGACGGCTCTCCTCGAGAGGTGAACCTACTTCCTGCCCTTTGGATACGCCGTTTACCCGAACCTGTATGCACTGCCATACCCGATGTCAATAGTTTACCCATAAAGGACTTGATGACCAAAGCCGACGCCCTTATGGACAGCCACTTCAAGATCTCCATCAACGCCTCCACCCCGGACGAAGAGGATGCCTATTCAACGTCAACCGAAGCTGACATGAATTCCGTAGGACATACACGCCTACCCCGTGACGTGCCGAAGCGGCGACAAAGCCGCCCACCACCCACCAATCGCTCGCGCCCCAACGAACTACTTCTACAGCCACTTACTACCTCCCATCCGCCGCAGTTTTGCTACTACCACTGCAGATTCGGGGCGACCGTGAAGAAATGTGCCAAGGATTGTCAGTGGCCAAAAAACGTGTAAGTAGGCCATCGCTTGTGGCGGTGGCCTCCCATGTTTCTAATCTTTTCTTTTTACAGGATGCAGGAACGGGCGTGCGATTTTTGGTAGACACGGGTGCTTGTCGTTCTCTTTTGCCAAGGAAACTCTTCAAGGCACGACGTAGTCTGTCTACATCTGCCGACGTCCGCTTAGTAGCTGCCAACGGATCTGCGATACCCACCTACGGTTACGAGAACCTCACATTATCGTTCGGAAACGGTAAATTCAATTGGAAGTTTCTAGTTGCTGACGTCACAATGCCAATCCTCGGTGTGGATTTCCTCTCTCATTTCCACCTTCTGGTCGATGTCGCCCACCGACGATTGGTCAACGCAGACTTATACTTGTCAACACCTCTTCAACCCGTCCCCTCTAACCTCGCTCTCCACATCAGCACACCCACGGATGCCTACGCACACCTCCTCAAGTCGTACCCGGAAGTTTTCCGTCCAGAACTTCGCCAAACGCCCACGGTTCCTGCCAAGCACGGTATTTATCACCATATCAAGACGACGGGACCCCCAGTCTTCGCAAAATTCAGACGTCTAGCACCGGAACGATTGGCAGCCGCCAAACAGACGTTCGCCGAAATGGAGAAAATGGGCCTTTGCCAAAAGGCCTCTAGCCCATGGTCGTCACCCTTACACATCGTTCTGAAGAAAGACGGCTCCCTCCGTCCGTGCGGGGATTACAGGCGCCTGAACATGCAAACAGAACCGGATCACTACCCCCTCCCAAACATTGCCGATGTGACCTCCTACCTGCACAAGCGAAGGTTTTTCTCTACCCTCGACCTCCTGAAGGGGTATTATCAGGTGCCTATGAACCCAGAAGACATCCCCAAGACCGCCATCACCACTCCGTTTGGTACATACACCTTCAATTACTCCTGTTTTGGCCTTCGTAATGCTGGGGCAACGTTTCAACGTCTCATGGATGGCATCTTAGAGGACCTCCCTTCTGTGTATGTTATTGTGGACGACATACTTGTGTTCTCCTCCTCAAAAGAGGAACACCTCCGTCACCTACGCATCGTGCTCGACCGCCCTGCAACAAAACGGCCTTGTAGTCCGGTACGACAAGTGTACCTTTGGCGCCAACGAAGTGTCGTTCTTAGGGCACCATATCACTCCTGAAGGAGTCCATCCCCTCCCTGAGAAGGTAGCAGCCGTTCAGAACTTCCCCGCGCCCTCGACCGTCAAAGCTCTGCAGGAATTCTTGGGCATGATCAACTATTATCACCGTTTTCTGCCAGCCATTGCCGCCACTCTTGCTCCCCTCTACGCCTCCCTCAAGGGCAAGCCAAAGGACCTGAAGTGGGGTCCCCCTTCAAGAAGCAGCCTTCTGCAATGCAAAGAAAGGCCCTATCAACTGCTGCGGCTCTCACTTTTCCTATCCCACACGCCCCTCTCCTTCTCTCCACCGATGCCAGCGACGTTGCTATTGTGCAGTACTCGAGCAGGTGGTCAAAGGCTCGCCCCGCCCATTGGCCTTCTTCAGCAGAAAACTATCCAAGGCAGAATCGGGTTATTCTACCTTCGATCGAGAATTGCTGGCGGTAGCACTTGGCTGTCCGTCACTTTCGCCATTTTCTTAGAAGGTACGACCTTCGTCATTCGCACAGACCACATGCTTCTGGTGCACGCCTTCACTCGACAGTCTGACGCCTGGTCCGCCCGTCAACGCCGACATCTCTCCGCCGTGGCTGAATACAATTGCACCCTCCAATACGTCCCTGGGAAAATGAATCCCATTGCCGATGCCCTGTCAAGAAAACACGTTGGCTGCCGTTCAACTGGGATTGGATTACAACGCCCTGGCTGAAGCCCAACAACAGGATCCAGAGTATCAAGCTTGTAGGACTTCCTACACGTCCCTCCGTTGGGAAGATTTTCCCCTCGAGGACTCCAACACCACCCTCCTCTGTGACGTCAGTACTCGTAGACCGCGACCTTGGATTCCTGCTCCCATGCGCCGACAGGTGTTTGATTTCATTCACGGCCTTTCACATCCCTCGTGCCGTTCTACTGCACAGCTGCTGAAGGCAAAGTTCATTTGGCACTGGCATTTCTAAGGATGCTAAGGATTGGGTCCGCGCCTGTACTTCTTGCCAAACTTCCAAAGTACATCGACACACGGATTCAGGAGTGGGCACCTTTCCTCAACCTCAGCGTCGTTTCGCACACATTCATGTCGACGTTGTAGGCCCCCTACCCACATCACAAGGACATCGTTACCTGTTTACCGTCATCGACCGCTCCACTCGTTGGCCTGAAGCCATTCCATGGAAACTGCAACGTCCGCCTCATGTACATCTGCCTTACTCTCTGGATGGATTTCAAGATTCGGTATCCCTGAGCATATTACTTCTGACAGGGGAACCACTTTCACCTCTCAATTGTGGACGTCATTAGCGAATCTCCTGGGCATCACCCTACATCAGACAACGGCCTACAACCCCCGCTGCCAATGGAATGGTTTTGAACGTTTTCATCGCACCCTCAAAGCAGCTTTGATGTCCCGCTGCAAGGATTGCAACTGGTTTACTCAACTTCCCTGGGTCCCTCCTGGGACTAAGGACCACTCCTAAAGACGCCCTCGACGTCTCGGCAGCTGAAAATGGTGTATGGCGACCCGTTGGTCGTCCCTGCCGAATTTTTTCCTTCTACAACCTCTCCGACGATCTCCAGCGCATACGTCACGTCGTGGGAAAATTTACTCCGTGCCGCCAGACTTACAAGTCCCCAGCGAAGCATCACATACCAACGAACTTGCACTCTGCAACGCACGTCTTCCTGCGCAACGACACTAGCAAGCCACCACTAACGCCCCCTTACACGGGCCCTTTTCTTGTGATCCGACGCGAGTCCGAAAGCATTCCTACTAAACATTCGGGGCAAAAGACGACTGGATCTCCATTGATCGTCTAAAACCTGCTTATCTTCTGCCAGATTACCCGCCTACAGTTCGCCTCTCTAGATCAGGGCGCCCTATTTAACATGTGCAGTATGTCAATTTTTAGGGGGGGGGGGGGGGAGCCATGTACCAACCGTGTGGCACACAATTGTACATAATTATGTTGTATATATTATGCTTGTATCTGCGCTCTTCCCTCGCACTAAAAAGAACCTGAATAATCATGTCTCCGTTTTGCTTTGTAACTTTGTCTGTCCCTCGAACAGGTCATGTCCTGTTGCCTTGAGGTTTTGTATATAAAGAAGTGTGTTCCTTAAATAAAACTCAGTTGATTGCATCCTGCCTTTGAGTTAACAACTCCTCTCTCGGCCCGTCACAGTACCATCACTGAACCTAATAACCTAACTTACCTAGGAGCAAAGCTTATTGTGGGGTTCATGAAATAAATATATCAAAATTCCATATTTTTTTAGTTTTTCATAATATATGTAAAAAAAAAAATAGTTTGCCCTAGCACCAACTTGAATTTGTGTTGTAATTTTTCTGCGTCTGAACGTTTCCAGCTATCGTTTGATTAATTGATTTATTAAGATTTTTCTAGTATCCTGACTTCTTGGGTAAATTGACGCAGATTCCAGTCATTGATATACAGAGAGAGAGAGAGAGGGAGAGAGAGAGAGAGAGAGGAGGAGAGAGAGGAGAGAGAGAGAGAGAGAGTTTTATAAGTTAAAGGATTTTGAATGTCCTCAAAGACTTTTTAGTTCATCCGCGGAGGGATCTATTTACTCTTTGGTAGAGCGATAAGGTATAAGCATTTAGGTTTTTTTCTTTCTTTCTTTTTTTTTTCTTTTTTTAAGTTATTCTTGAACTCATCTATAGTGACTGTTCATTACAATCGCTTAAAGTCTATTCCAAGTATTTGATATTTGTAAAGAAACTGCAACATTGAGTGGTGTTGTATTTTGTTAATTTCTTATTGTATCCGTTACCTCTGGACTGATTTGTGCTAAGCCTGAATAGATTGTTGTAATTTACATTTGGTATGCCTTTAAGAATTGTTTATGCCTCTATTAACTGTCCCCTTAGTCATTGAGATTGTACATCATGTAATTTCAAACGTTCCATCTTCCGTCTATATTGTAACTGTTTTACTGTAGGAACTAGTTTGGTTACTCAAGCTTGTACTGCTTCCATATATTTAAATAATTCGAAATTCTAGGAGCCCAAAATTCGACTCCATATTCTAGATGTGGTTTTACTATTGACGTGTATGATTGTAATAAAGTATTTGTTTTCTTTATTTGAATTGTCTTTTTATGTAGCATTTTAGTTTCTGTTCTTTCTTTTCATATTTCATTGTTAGTTTGGTGTATTTAAAATACTTGCAGATAATACCGATATCTTACTCCTGGTTCATACTTTCTATTTTACTACCCAGCACTGAGTAATGTAATTTTGGGTTCGCAACATTTTAGTATCATCAGCAAATTTGGCTTTCTAATTTTTAATCCTAGATATATGTCGTTAATGTAAATGAGAAATAGCAATGGCCCAAGGACGATCATAGAGGTGCTCCGCTTGTAACAGTTACCCTCTCTGAAGATTTCCCAGTGATTCTAATTATTTGTTTTCTATTTGTTAGCCAATCTTTGATCCATTCAGTTATCTCATCAATGATGCCTTGTGCTCTAATTTGGACCATGAATTCTTTATAAAGAACTTCGTCAAAAGCCTTTTGAAAGTCTAGGTATAT
>NC_090737.1:85900760-85905760 GCF_036898095.1 Palaemon carinicauda | reverse complement strand
TGTATATATATATATATTTGTATCTGTATATATATATATATATATATATATATATATATATATATATATATATATATATATATATATATATATATATATATATATATATATGTGTATGTTTGTGTATGTTTTGCTTATGTATTTATATAGATAAGGCTACTGCATTGACATATAAATAACTGTATTGAAAGTAAAATAAGAAGAAAACAAGAATATACCCGCCACTAAAAAATGACCCTTTTTAGCAGTTGTCTAACGAGCTTGCGGACTCCTCCTACTCAACACCTGAGTCAAGCCCAGGTAGCGGGTAAGGGAGTGTCATTGTTCTCTAAATCTCTATATGTATGTTTGTACTTTTGCTATCCCTATAAATTGTAAGAAACCTCTCTTAATAAATCAGTCCTCTGAGGAAGTAACACGAAACTAGTCAGGACTTAAGTGTATATTTCGTATTTTCATTTTCCCTGTGGTTCTTCTGCATCTGAGCATCACGTTTTCCGGTGATTTTTACGCATATATATATATATATATATATATATATATATATATATATATATATATATATATATATATATATATATATATATATATTTATATATATATATATATATATATATATATATATATATATATATATATATATATATATATATATATATATATATTTATATTTAATAGTGCTCGGGAATTTTACTTTACTTCTATAATGAATCAACAATTTTATAGTGGCATCCAAAATTCCAGGATAATGTCCCTTCGGATAGAATATCCTGCAGATAGCCTTCAGGATAACAGCAGAAATACATTTACTTTACTTATATATATATATATATATATATATATATATATATATATATATATATATATATATATATATATATATATATATATATATATATATATATATATATATATATATATATATATATATATATATATATATATATATATATATATATATATATATATATATATATATATATATATATATATATATATATATATATATATATATATATATATATATATATATATATATATATATATATATATATATTCAATTTATTTTTCAACCGATGGAAAGTCGACCAGCTAATTGGATAAACGTGGCGACCTTTTATAAAAGACTGAGAGCTAAGTTTTCCATAATCCTTAATTGCCTGGTGCTTTGAAAAGCTGGTCATTAAAAAGATCAAGTGCCAATAAAGTAAGGCAGTGTTGAACAACACTATCCTTCCCATTATCAGCAAATTATAATGCATATTTTTATATTTTCTTTAATGACAGAGGAAACTAATTAGTCGAATTTTCTCTTTGATATCGTACGTACCTTTAAAATGGTTTAGATATTTCAAATAAAAGAAGTAAGCCTTGGATATATAAAGAATTGATTCTCTTGATCATGTATATTTAAGAAAAAATATCATGAACTGTTATACTATATTTGAAAATAAGGAAGAGGTGATCTAAGTAATATATATTATTTTCCAGATAGTATTTATTACCTAGAGTTACCAATGCGGTAATTTTTACCTCTGTCACATTGAATTTCACTTGAATCGAATATATTTTCCATTTAGGTACAGCCACATTCACGAATAAATAAAATTTGCAATTGAAACTATTTTACTTTCAAGGCTTCAAACAGAAAAACAGTAATATAATGGATTTTGTTGTGCGTTTTTACGAGGGCATTATTATTAATTTTATATTATCATTTTTATTTTTATCAATGTTATCATTTATATTTTTATCATAAGTATTAATAATAATGATATTTAACACTATTCTGTATATTCCTATGATTAATATCATCATACCCAGTAACACAAACACACAAAATTAAATGCAGGTGACACACTAAAACGCATCAGAAACCAACATTAAAACAGGACTATGCAAAAAGAAAGTTTGTTGAGAATAATGTTCGAGTTAAATTCCATAGACTTTTTTATCAAACACTCGATTGTTTTCTTTTTATCCACCGATATTTTATAAACATTTAAATCAATTTTTCTTCAACACTTACTTTTGTATAGAGAAGATGTGAAAAAACATCAACATAATATTGCTGTTACTACTATTTGTAAAACTAATACTAATACCCTGACTATTACCAATAAAATTGTTAGTGAACCGAAAGTCTATTATCTTGCCATAATATAATTTGCAATATAGAATAAGATTTATTAAATTGGAAGAAGAGAGAAAAATTTTAAAGATTCACTAGGACCCTAATGATAATAGATATCAATATCCAAACGCAAGGTAAAAGTTAAACATGCATATGCTAAAATAAATGCTTCTGAGAAAAATTATGCAACATTAAGCTCTGTTTCCTAAGTACTTCCTTATCAATAACATTGCTATGCAAACGTAAATCGTACAGGAATGAAACGTCCGGGGATTTTGAGCTGATATGTAAAAAGCATGAAGTGATTAAATCTTTGAAGGTCAATGATCAAGGTCACGGATGAGCAAAACGTCCAAATCACGTAATCAGCCAAAACCATAGACATCCTTGTTACAGACCCTTCAAACTTGGCTCTAATTGGAAAATATGAAGCTCCACGCCAATTGATATATATCCAGGTCAAATGTCATGGTCAATGTCGGATAAAAAGTAAGAAAATGACAGACTATACTCAAGGATATATGGAGACATGTATATACTGTATACAGACACGCACACACAAACACACACATACACTATATATCTATATCTATATCTATATCTATATCTATATATATATATATATATATATATATATATATATATATATATATATATATATATATATATATATATATATATATATATATATATATATATATATATATATATATATCTCAAAGACGCTTCCCCAAATTTTGGGGGGTACCGACATCAACAATGAAACAAAACAAAAAAGGGGACCTCTACTCTCTACGTTCCTCCAGCCTAAACCAGGGACTCAACCGAGTTCAGCTGGTACTGCTAGGGTGCCAGAGCCCAACCTCCTACATTATCCACCACAGATGAAGCTTCATAATGCTGAATCCCCTACTGCTGCTACTTCCACGGTCATCTAAGGCACCGGAGGAAGCAGCAGGGCCTACCGGAACTGCGTCACAATCGATCGCCATTCATTCCTATTTCTAGCACGCTCTCTTGCCTCTCTCACATCTATCCTCCTATCACCCAGAGCTTTCTTCACACCATCCATCCAACCAAACCTTGTCCTTCCTTTTGTACTTCTCCCATCAACTCTTCCATTCATCACCTTCTGTAGCACACAGCCATTTTCCATTCTCTCAACATGGCCAAACCACCTCAACACATTCATATCCACTCTAGCCGCTAACTCATTTCTTACACCCGTTCTCACCCTTACTACTTCGTTCCTAACCCTATCTACTCGAGATACACCAGCCATACTCCTTAGACACTTCATCTCAAACACATTAAATTTCTGTATAAAAATCCTGTGAGACATCATATATATATATATATATATATATAAATATATATATATATATATATATATATATATATATATATATATATATATATATATATATATATATATATATATATATATATATATATATATATATGTGTGGCCGTGGGGGCATAAAACAATTAGAATAGCGCCAACGTTATCCCTGCGTGTCGTAAGAGGCGACTAAAAGGGACGGGACGAGGGGGCTGGGAACCCCCTCTCCTGTAAAAGTATCCTGTGAGACAGCAACAAAGAGATGGAGCTGGGGGGAGAGTGACTGCTTCCCGCACTCTAGTTTTGGGGTGTTTGAATGTGCGTGGATGTAGTACGATAGAGAGTAAAAGATGTGAGATTGGAAGTATGTTTAGAAGTAGAAGGATGGATGTATTGGCCTTGTGTGAGACAAAGATGAAAGGAAAGGGTGAAGTGATGTTTGGTGAAATGTCTGGTAGAGTGTCTGGGATTGAAAGGGGAAGAGCGAGAGAGGGTGTGGCTTTATTGTTGAGTGAATGGATGACAGGTAAAGTAGTGGAATGGAAGGAGATATCATCTAGGTTAATGTGGGTAAGGGTTAGGTTGGGTAGGGAATGTTGGGCGTTTGTCAGTGCGTATGGGCCAGGTAGTGAGAAAAGTGAAGAAGAGCGGAATGAGTTCTGGAATGAATTAACTAGGTGTGTAGAAGGACTGGGTAGAAGGAATTATGTAGTTGTTATGGGTGACTTAAATGCTAGAGTGGGTGCTGGACAGGTAGAAGGTGTCATTGGGAAATATGGCGTACCAGGTGAAAATGAGAGTGGTGAGAGACTGGTAGATATGTGTGTTGAACAAGAGATGGTAATAAGTGCTAGCTTTTTTAAAAAGAAAGATAAAAATAAGTATACATGGGTAAGAGTGGTAAATGGAAGAGTAGTAGAAAGGGCATTAATGGATTATGTGTTGATAACTAAAAGAATGTTTGGAAGATTGAAAGACGTGCACGTGTTTAGGGGTATGGCTAACGGTATGTCTGATCATTTTTTGGTGGAAGGAAAATTAGTTGTAGCAAAAGAGTGGGGGAATAGAGTAGGTGGATGTAAAAGGGAGCTAGTGAGGGTTGAAGAGCTAATAAAACCGGGGGTAAAAAGTAAATATCAGGAAAGGTTGAAAATGGCATATGACGAGGTGAGAGTAAGAGAAACTGGTAATTTAGAGGAGGAGTGGAAGTTAGCAAAAGAAAATTTTGTTGGAATTACAAGTGATGTATGTGGCAAGAAGGTTGTTGGAGGCAGCATGAGGAAGGGCAGTGAATGGTGGAATGAAGGAGTGAAGGTAAAAGTGGAAGAGAAAAAGAGGGCTTTTGAAGAATGGCTGCAGAGTAATAGTATAGAGAAGTATGAAAAATATAGAGAGCAAAAGGTGGAAGTAAAGCGCAAGGTACGTGAGGCAAAGAGGGCAGCTGACCTGAGGTGGGGTCAGGGACCGGGTCAGTCATATGAAGAGAATAAGAAGAAGTTTTGGAAAGAAGTGAAGAGAGTAAGG
>NC_090737.1:85893260-85895760 GCF_036898095.1 Palaemon carinicauda | reverse complement strand
TGGCTTTCTAATTTTTAATCCTAAATATATGTCGTTAATGTAAATGAGAAATAGCAATGGCCCAAGGACGATCCTAGAGGTGCTCCGCTTGTAACAGTTACCCTCTCTGAAGATTTCCCAGTGATTCTAATTATTTGTTTTCTATTTGTTAGCCAATCTTTGATCCATTCAGTTATCTCATCAATGATGCCTTGTGCTCTAATTTGGACCATGAATTCTTTATAAAGAACTTCGTCAAAAGCCTTTTGAAAGTCTAGGTATATGATGTCTTTCCCCGCTTTTGCCACTGTACCAACCGTGTGTTACACAATTGTACATAATTATTTTGTATATATTATGCTTGTATCTGCGCTCTTCCCTCGCACTAAAAAGAACCTGAATGATCATGTCTCCGTTTTGCCCTGTAACATTTGTCTGTCTCTCGAACAGGTCATGTCCTGTTGCCTTAAGGTTTTGTATATAAAGAAGAGTGTTCCTTAATAAATAACTCAGTCGTTTCCAATCTGCCTTTGAGTTCACATCCTCTCTCGGCCCGTCACATTGGTGACCCCGGAAGTCGACTCGCTCCCACCGCCTTCCACCCCCACCCCCTCGCCCCTTCATCGTTGGTACTATGGCGGACTCTACGGCAGTTGGTGCTGTGGCCGCGCCATTCAAACTTTCATCGTTTGCCAGCGGAGAGGCGTTTGCTTGGTTTCAGCGCACAGAAGTCCAGTTTCGTATCAGGGGCGTGACTCGCTCAACCACCAAAGCGGATTATGTTCTCGCGGCGATACCCGAGGACACCTTCCCAGAAATATCCGACTGGCTTTGTGAACAAAGAGACACCCCAATAGCGTATGACGACCTCAAATCATACCTTCTGCAGCAGTACTCGCCTTCGCCAGCCGCCCGTATAGCAAAGCTTTTTCAGCTCTCGCAACAACCGTTGGGGGACTAAAGGGCTTCGCTTGCCCTCAGGGAAATGACCAGTATCGCTCGCCTTCAACCTGCCGCAGACGGCTCTCCTTGTGAGGTGAACCTACTCCGTGCCCTTTGGATACGCCGTTTACCTGAACCTGTGCGCGCTGCCATACCCGATGTCGATAGTTTACCCATAAAGGAATTGATGACCAAAACCGACGCCCTCATGGACAGCCACTTCAAGACCTCCATCAACGCCTCCACCCCTGACGACGAGGATGCCTATTCAACGTCAACCGAAGCTGACATGAATGCCGTAGGACATACACGCCTACCCCGTGATGTGCCGAAGCGGTGACAAAGCCGCCCACCACCCACCAATCGCTCGCGCCCCAACGAACGACTTCTACACCCACTTACTACCTCCCATCTGCCGCAGTTTTGCTACTACCACTCCAGATTCGGGGCAACCGCGAAGAGATGTGCCAAAGATTGTCAGTGGCCAAAAAACGTGTAAGTAGGCCATCGCTTGTGGCGGTGGCCTCCCATGTTTCTAATCTTTTCTTTTTACAGGATGCAGGAACGGGCGTGCGATTTTTGGTAGACACAGGTGCTTGTCGTTCTCTTTTGCCAAGGAAACTCTTCAAGGCACAACGTAGTCTGTCTACATCTGCCGACGTCCGCTTGGTAGCTGCCAACGGATCTGCGATACCCACCTACGGTTACGAGAACCTTACATTATCGTTCGGAAACGGTAAATTCAATTGGAAGTTTCTCGTTGCTGACGTCACAATGCCAATCCTTGGTGCGGATTTCCTCTCTCATTTCCACCTTCTGGTCGATGTCGCCCACCGACGATTGGTTAATGCAGACTCTTACTTGTCGACACCTCTTCAACCCGCCCCCCCTAACCTCTCTCTCCACATCAGCGCACCCACGGATGCCTACGCCCACCTCCTCACGTCGTACCAGGAAGTTTTCCGTCCAGAACTTCGCCAAACGCCCACGGTTCCTGCCAAGCACAGTATTTATCACCATATCAAGACGACGGGACCCCCAGTCTTCGCAAAATTCAGACGTGTGGCACCGGAACGATTGGCAGCCGCCAAACGGACGTTCGCCGAAAGGGAGAAAATGGGCCTTTGCCAAAAGGCCTCCAGCCCATGGTCGTCACCCTTACACATCGTTCTGAAGAAAGACGGCTCCCTCCGTCCGTGCGGGGATTACAGGCGCCTGAACATGCAAACAGAACTGGATCACTACCCCCTTCCAAACATTGCCGACGTGACCTCCTACCTGCACAAAGCGAAGGTTTTCTCTACGCTCGACCTCCTGAAGGGGTATTATCAGGTGCCTATGAACCCAGAAGACATCCCCAAGACCGCCATCACCACTCCGTTTGGCACATACACCTTCAATTACTCCTGTTTTGGCCTTCGTAATGCTGGGGCAACATCTCAACGTCTCATGGATGGCATCTTAGGGGACCTCCCTTTCTGTGTATGTTATGTAGACGACATACTTGTGTTCTCCTCCTCAAAAGAGGAACACCTCCGTCACCTGCGCCTCGTGCTCGACCCCCTGTAACAAAACGGCC
>NC_090737.1:85883260-85888260 GCF_036898095.1 Palaemon carinicauda | reverse complement strand
GACTTCTTGGGTAATTGACGCAGATTCCAGTCATTGATATATATATATATATATATATATATATATATATATATATATATATATATATATATATATATATATATATATATATATATATATATATATATATATATATAGAGAGAGAGAGAGAGAGAGAGAGAGAGAGAGAGAGAGAGAGAGAGAGAGAGAGAGAGAGAGAGAGAGAGAGAGAGAGAGAGAGTTTTATAAGTTAAAAGGATTTTGAATGTCTCAAAGACTTTTTAGTTCTTCCGCGGAAGATCTATTTACTCTTTGGTAGAGCGATTAGGTATAAGCATTTAGGTTTTTTTCTTTCTTTCTTTCTTTCTTTCTTTTTTTAAGTTATTCTTGAACTTATTTATAGTGACTGTTCATTACAGTCGCTTAAAGTCTATTCCAAGTATTTGATATTTGTAAAGAAACTGCAACATTGAGTGGTGTTGTATATTGTTAATTTCTTATTGTATCCGTTACCTCTGGACTGATTTGTGCTAAGCCTGAATAGATTGTTGTAATTTACATTTGGTATTCCTTTAAGAATTGTTTATGCCTCTATTAACTGTCCCCTTAGTCACTGAGATTGTACATCATGTAATTTATAACGTTCCATCTTCCGTCTATATTGTAACTGTTTTACTGTAGGAACTAGTTTGGTTACTCAAGCTTGTACTGCTTCCATCTATTTAATTCATTCGAAATTCTAGGAGCCCAAAATTCGACTCCATATTCTAGATGTGGTTTTACTATTGACGTGTATGATTGTAATAAAGTCTTTGTTTCTTTATTTGAATTGTTTTTTTATGTAGCATTTTAGTTTCTGTTCTTTCTTTTCATATTTCATTGTTAGTTAGGTGTATTTAAAATACTTGCTGATAATACCGATATCTTACTCCTGGTTCACACTTTCTATTTTACTACCCAGCACTGAGTAATGTAATTGTGGGTTCGCAGCATTTTAGTATCATCAGCAAATTTGGCTTTCTAATTTTTAATCCTAAATATATGTCGTTAATGTAAATGAGAAATAGCAATGGCCCAAGGACGATCCTAGAGGTGCTCCGCTTGTAACAGTTACCCTCTCTGAAGATTTCCCAGTGATTCTAATTATTTGTTTTCTATTTGTTAGCCATTCTTTGATCCATTCAGTTATCTCATCAATGATGCCTTGTGCTCTAATTTGGACCATGAATTCTTTATAAAGAACTTCGTCAAAAGCCTTTTGAAAGTCTAGGTATATGATGTCTTTCCCCGCTTTTGCCACTGTACCAACCGTGTGTTACACAATTGTACATAATTATTTTGTATATATTATGCTTGTATCTGCGCTCTTCCCTCGCACTAAAAAGAACCTGAATGATCATGTCTCCGTTTTGCCCTGTAACATTTGTCTGTCTCTCGAACAGGTCATGTCCTGTTGCCTTAAGGTTTTGTATATAAAGAAGAGTGTTCCTTAATAAATAACTCAGTCGTTTCCAATCTGCCTTTGAGTTCACATCCTCTCTCGGCCCGTCACATTGGTGACCCCGGAAGTCGACTCGCTCCCACCGCCTTCCACCCCCACCCCCTCGCCCCTTCATCGTTGGTACTATGGCGGACTCTACGGAAGTTGGTGCTGTGGCCGCGCCATTCAAACTTTCATCGTTTGCCAGCTGAGAGGCGTTTGCTTGGTTTCAGCGCACAGAAGTCCAGTTTCGTATCAGGGGCGTGACTCGCTCAACCACCAAAGCGGATTATGTTCTCGCGGCGATACCCGAGGACACCTTCCCAGAAATATCCGACTGGCTTTGTGAACAAAGAGACACCCCAATAGCGTATGACGACCTCAAATCATACCTTCTGCAGCAGTACTCGCCGTCGCCAGCCGCCCGTATAGCAAAGCTTTTTCAGCTCTCGCAACAACCGTTGGGGGACCAAAGGGCTTCGCTTGCCCTCAGGGAAATGACCAGTATCGCTCGCCTTCAACCTGCCGCAGACGGCTCTCCTCGTGAGGTGAACCTACTCCGTGCCCTTTGGATACGCCGTTTACCTGAACCTGTGCGCGCTGCCATACCCGATGTCGATAGTTTACCCATAAAGGACTTGATGACCAAAGCCGACGCCCTTATGGACAGCCACTTCAAGACCTCCATCAACGCCTCCACCCCTGACGACGAGGATGCCTATTCAACGTCAACCGAAGCTGACATGAATGCCGTAGGACATACACGCCTACCCCGTGATGTGCTGAAGCGGTGACAAAGCCGCCCACCACCCACCAATCGCTCGCGCCCCAACAAACGACTTCTACACCCACTTACTACCTCCCATCTGCCGCAGTTTTGCTACTACCACTTCAGATTCGGGGCAACCGCGAAGAGATGTGCCAAAGATTGTCAGTGGCCAAAAAACGTGTAAGTAGGCCATCGCTTGTGGCGGTGGCCTCCCATGTTTCTAATCTTTTCTTTTTACAGGATGCAGGAACGGGCGTGCGATTTTTGGTAGACACAGGTGCTTGTCGTTCTCTTTTGCCAAGGAAACTCTTCAAGGCACAACGTAGTCTGTCTACATCTGCCGACGTCCGCTTGGTAGCTGCCAACGGATCTGCGATACCCACCTACGGTTACGAGAACCTTACATTATCGTTCGGAAACGGTAAATTCAATTGGAAGTTTCTCGTTGCTGACGTCACAATGCCAATCCTTGGTGCGGATTTCCTCTCTCATTTCCACCTTCTGGTCGATGTCGCCCACCGACGATTGGTCAATGCAGACTCTTACTTGTCGACACCTCTTCAACCCACCCCCTCTAACCTCTCTCTCCACATCAGCGCACCCACGGATGCCTACGCCCACCTCCTCACGTCGTACCAGGAAGTTTTCCGTCCAGAACTTCGCCAAACGCCCACGGTTCCTGCCAAGCACGGTATTTATCACCATATCAAGACAACGGGACCCCCAGTCTTCGCAAAATTCAGACGTGTGGCACCGGAACGATTGGCAGCCGCCAAACGGACGTTCGCCGAAATGGAGAAAATGGGCCTTTGCCAAAAGGCCTCCAGCCCATGGTCGTCACCCTTACACATCGTTCTGAAGAAAGACGGCTCCCTCCGTCCGTGCCGGGATTACAGGCGCCTGAACATGCAAACAGAACCGGATCACTACCCCCTCCCAAACATTGCCGACGTGACCTCCTACCTGCACAAAGCGAAGGTTTTCTCTACGCTCGACCTCCTGATGGGGTATTATCAGGTGCCTATGAACCCAGAAGACATCCCCAAGACCGCCATCACCACTCCGTTTGGCACATACACCTTCAATTACTCCTGTTTTGGCCTTCGTAATGCTGGGGCAACATTTCAACGTATCATGGATGGCATCTTAGGGGACCTCCCTTTCTGTGTATGTTATGTGGACGACATACTTGTGTTCTCCTCCTCAAAAGAGGAACACCTCCGTCACCTGCGCCTCGTGCTCGACCGCCTGTAACAAAACGGCCCTGTAGTCCGGTACGACAAGTGTACCTTTGGCGCCAACGAAGTGTCGTTCTTAGGGCACCGTATCACTCCTGAAGGAGTCCATCCCCTCCCTGAGAAGGTAGCAGCCGTTCAGAATTTCCCCACGCCCTCGACCGTCAAAGCTCTGCAGGAATTCTTGGGCATGATCAACTATTATCACCGTTTTCTGCCAGCCATTGCCGCCACTCTTGCTCCCCTCTACGCCTCCCTCAAGGGCAAGCCAAAGGACCTGATGTGGGGTCCCCTTCAAGAAGCAGCCTTCTGCAATGCAAAGAAGGCCCTATCAACTGCTGCGGCTCTCACTTTTCCTATCCCACACGCCACTCTCCTTCTCTCCACCGATGCCAGCGACGTCGCTATTGGTGCAGTACTCGAGCAGGTGGTCAAAGGCTCGCCCCGTCCATTGGCCTTCTTCAGCAGAAAACTGTCCAAGGCAGAATCGGGTTATTCTACCTTCGATCGAGAATTGCTGGCGGTGCACTTGGCTGTCCGTCACTTTCGCCATTTCTTAGAAGGTACGCCCTTCGTCATTCGTACAGACCACATGCCTCTGGTGCACGCCTTCACTCGACAGTCTGACGCCTGGTCCGCCCGTCAACGCCGACATCTCTCCGCTGTGGCTGAATACAATTGCACCCTCCAATACGTCCCTGGGAAAATGAATCCCGTTGCCGATGCCCTGTCAAGAAACACGTTGGCGGCCGTTCAACTGGGATTGGATTACAACGCCTTGGCTGAAGCCCAACGACAGGATCCAGAGTATCAAGCTTGTAGGACATCCTGCACGTCCCTCCGTTGGGAGGATTTTCCCCTCGAAGACTCCAACACCACCCTCCTCTGTGACGTCAGTACTGGTAGACCGCGACCTTGGATTCCTGCTCCCATGCACCGACAGGTGTTCGATTTCAATCACGGCCTTTCACATCCCTCGTGCCGTTCTACTGCACAGCTGCTGAAGGCAAAGTTCATTTGGCACGGCATTTCTAAGGATGCTAAGGATTGGGTCCGGGCCTGTACTTCTTGCCAAACTTCCAAAGTACATCGACACATGGATTCAGGAGTGGGCACCTTTCCTCAACCTCAGCGTCGTTTCGCACACATTCACGTCGACGTTGTAGGCCCCCTACCCACATCACAAGGACATCGTTACCTGTTTACCGTCATCGACCGCTCCACTCGTTGGCCTGAAGCCATTCCCATGGAAACTGCAACGTCCGCCTCATGTACATCTGCCTTACTCTCTGGATGGATTTCAAGATTCGGTATCCCTGAGCATATTACTTCTGACAGGGGAACAACTTTCACCTCTCAATTATGGACGTCATTAGTGATTCTCCTTGGAATCACCCAACATCAGACAACGGCCTACAACCCCGCTGCCAATGGAATGGTTGAACGTTTTCATCGCACCCTCAAAGCAGCTTTGATGTCCCGCTGCAAGGATTGCAACTGGTTTACTCAGCTTCCCTGGGTCCTCCTTGGACTAAGG
>NC_090737.1:85868260-85873260 GCF_036898095.1 Palaemon carinicauda | reverse complement strand
TGTCTAACGTATCATCTGATTATGACCACCAACCCTGAATTTTCTCTCCATGCTTCCAAAATGGTGATCCTGTCTTTTTCCAGGAAAGATTTTTCTGCCTGATTCCAGCATGGCGAGATTCAGCTGTGTATAAAGGGCATAACCTGATAAAGAAGCAAAAAGGGGTTAATCTTTGTTTTGATCTAAGATGACAAATTTCCAGAAATCTATAACAAACTTTGCAATCAAATTGACACCTCATACAGTATTTTACTCTCAAATTATTCCATATGGAGAGGTAGCCACTGTCACCGATTGTGCATATTGCTTTCCAACAACAGGTGGGTGACGAAAAAGAAGTAGATGGCCCCAAAGGATTTATCAGAGCTGCTCGTTTTGAGCCTGCTACATACAGTACTTTTGTGGAAGTGAAGCTATTCCATAATTTCTGCCGTAAACAATTTGAGTAAGCATTCCAAATGTCAACATATGTCTTATGAGGAAATAGATGACTAGGGTGAGTGCCCTTAAGGACACAAGATTCCCCACCGTCATGAAATTCACTAGTAAGTCTATTCGTGATCAAGGAGGTAACCATTAAATTCCCATTAAGTTTAATGATGATGGACATCAATGCTTACCTCATGACAGGCCTGAGCAGCAATGATTTTAACCCATCCGCTACTTATGACACCACATGATACTCTCCAAGAAACATCGTCAACAGATGGCTTTTGACACCTCTCACCCTCAGATGTGCCACGCTAACGCAATATTAAGGACTGCCTCTAAGAAAAGAGCTACTGGATGTCAAAGAAAAAAGGTGTAGCTACCCCTCAACCACTGGCAGTGGCCTCCTCAAAACAAGTCTTTCTTATTTGCGCAATTTATGGTCTAATGTGATCTATTTTCTTCCATGTTATCTCTTACCCCTCTATTATCAGACTGCTGATCTATGCCTGGTGGATGCCAAATGATCTACTATCTTCACATATGGTTATAAGACACTGATGTTTTAGTAGGTTGTCCAGAGCACCAGCCACTCGTTGAGATACTACTGCTAGAAAGTTATGCGGTCCTTTGACTGGCCAGACAGTACTATATTGGATCCTTCTCTCTTTTTACGTTTCAGTTTCCCTTTGCATACACATACACTGAATAGTCTAGCCTATTCCTTGCACATTCTCCTCTGACCTCATATACCTGTCAACACTATGATTACCAAACAATTATTTTTCTCTCAAGGGGTTAACTATTGAAATGTAATTGTTCAGTGGCCACTATCCTCTTGGTATGGGTAGAAGAGAATCATTAGCTATGGTAAGCTTCTCTTCTAGGTGATGAACACTCCAAAATCAAACCATTGTTCTCTAGTCCTCGGTGGTGTCATAGCCTCTGTACTATGGCCTTCCACCATCTTGGGTTAGAGTTCTCTTGCTTGAAGGTATACTCTGCACACTATTCTATGTAATTTTTTCTTCCTCTTGTTTTGTTAAGGTTTGTAAAGTTTATATAGGAAATATGTATTCTATACTACTACTACAACTAATACTACTACTACTACTACTACTACTAATAATAATAATTGCAGGCGCCCATTATGGGTTTAATTTCATTGTTACCGACATTAGACTACATCTCATTGGAGCAGATTACCACGCCCACGTTCTGGTTGATGTCTCACGTCGACCGTCGGTCAACGGCAACTAATATATTGTAGTCGACGTTTTTATCACCTGTTCCCAGAGACCTAACTTTTTACCTCCACATGCCTGTGGCTGCCTAAGCTCACCTCCTGATGTCTTATGGCTGAACTACGAGAGACACACATAATTCCTCCCATGTTTATGTTTAGTAGTTTGCTGAACTAACATTAAATTAAATGGAAAAAAAGTGTCTTTGTTGAAATTACTCAAGGTCATGGTTGTTCGACCTACAAATTGTCCTAAACAAAGATGGATATCTATAGTCTTTGAAAATAAATATCATTTCAATATTCAGACAGAACTGGACTACCACCCCCCTCCTACATTGGTGACATGACAACAATCTTTCACAGTGCTAAAGTATTTTTGACTCTCGATATCCTGAAGGGTTATTGCCAGGGGCCTATGAACCTAGAAAATATCTTAAATAATGCAATCAACAGCCCACTTAGCACATACTGTATACTTTCAATGATTTCACCTCTGCTATTTGTGATGCAGAGGTCACATTTAAACGAATCATAGGTGGCATCATAGCTCACCTCCTATTCTACGAGTGTTGTCTAGAATACATATTATTCTCCATCCTAATGGGGATAACTTATGTCACATATGCATCACCCTATACTGCCTGCAGCAGAGCAGCCATGTAAAAGAGTTTATCTTTGTTTTTAGAGAAATGGTATTATTGGGTCATGATTTTACTCGTGAGCATCTAAGTTCTCAAGCACAGTGAAATGCTATCACTGGTTCTTACCAGAAATTTCCTTCACTTTCATCACTCTTTACGACTCCTTCAAGGGCAAGTCAAAATAAACATAATGTAGGGCCCCCTTCAGAATGTGTTCTTCTTAAATGCAATGAAGGCCATATATACTTCTAAAGCTATCAGCTTGTCAGGGCTAACTACACCCCTTCTAGTGTCCAGCTATGTCTGTGACGTCGCTCAAGGGATGGTACTGGAAAAAAATAATCAATGGAAGGCCTACCCATAGATCTTTTTTCAGTATGGAAGTTTTCAAGGGGGAATGCAGCTACTTTACCTTCTACCACGAACTGCTGTTGGTGTATTTGGGTGTCCATTAGTAATGCAACTTCTTACAAGGCAAGTCCTTCATTATTTACTTTATATCCAGGCACCTGGTTTGCTGATCAATGTTGATTTCTCTTCGCCATTTCTAATGAAATTGTACATTCCCTAACAATTTGGTAAATTGCATCTTACCGCTAATGACATATCTAGAAACAATCTGCGTACCGTCGTCCTACAATTGGATTATAATTCTTTAGTAAAAGCCTAACAAAAGGACCGGAATTACCAAATCTGCAACGCACACTGCATGTTCCTCAGTTAGAAACACATTTCCCTCAATGACTCGTTCCTAACCTCCTCTGTGCTGCCACTTATGATAGGCCACGCTCGGAAAAACTTGACTTCATGCACAGTAATTATTGTCCATTTATTCATAATCTCTCACACACCCCGCACTGATATATTACATAGCTAATACATTCAAAGTATGTATAGTAAGATGCTATTAAATATGCCAAGTACTAGGTCAGCGGCTATATTTGAAAAGTACATCAATATATAGGTTCTGGTGTAGCCAATTTTCACCAATCTCAATCTCGTTTTTCTCGCATTCACGTTCAAGTGGTATATCAACTGTCAATGTCATAAGACATGGTTACTTTTTCAGAGTCATCGATCCCACTATGTCAGATATTATGATGGGATATCAACCTCATGTATGGCTGTGTGACTTTCCAGATGGATTGCCATAATTAACATCAAAAGCATATTACTTCTGATACGGGTACATCCTTCACCTCTCAATTATGTTGATTGTTACGGCATCTTCTCGAAGTCAGCTTACCACTAATAACCCAACAGCCAAAAGAACGGTAAAAGATGGCTATTGTGACAATAGACCAGCTTTCAAATTCTGCTGTATAGAATCTAGTTGGTATCAACAACATTCATGGGTCCTCCTCTGAGCGGAGACCAGACACAAGAACACCATAGATGTCTTATTGGCTAATATGGTTTATGGCGACTAGTTGATTGTCAACGTAGGATTTTTTCAACAGATAAAATAGTATACGATGAAACGTTGGTTGCACCTGCAGTATTTTTTCTATCTGCCATCTCTCCCGATGATTTCCACCGTGGACATATAGAGAATTTTTCTAACCTCCAGCGAAGTAGCATATACTGTAAGACATGAATACTATATCATACTTCCTTTATACAGCTTATACTCCTATATACAGGAGCATTTTTTTATCAACTCCTGCTCCACAGATGTCGCATATCATTAAGAAATTTGATGAAATTCAAATGTAATTGATTATATAATGAAAGAAGAGCTGCGTCTCCTATAGTAGAGACTAGCATTTAACTTTGACCAGTGAGAGGTTATATAAAATTAAGGGAATCGTCTTGCAATCTTGATAGAAGGAAATCCAGGTAATAAAAAGATAACATAAATTTTGAAGACGGCTTTTCAATTGATAGTGAAATGGATTTTCCATGAAAGATGTTAAGATAAAACTTAGTTAAAATAATTTGTTTTTTTTTCAATTGAACGTATAACATCTGTGATTTAAAATGTAACCATGATTTATAAAATAAGACGAGTATTGTTAAAACTAATTTCTCCCCATGCTATGCGAAACCATCCTTATATATAAAATAACATACAAATAATTAGCATCGTGAGTTTCATGGTAAATGCAATGCTTAAATGAAGAACATAGTTGACTATTATATAAATAATTACCAATCAAGGAGGTTGAAGGGATGTAAGCTATGAAAGTAAAATAGTAGTATGAAATAAGAAAGTAGTATGAAATAAGAAAGCAGCAACTACTTTTTTTATATTTTCAATGAGTGTAACCTAATCAAAAAATTGAATATTTTCCATGAAATGTAAAAAGATTATATATTTTTTTAGTTCAAAACATCGTTTAATTTCTATTACAGTGAGGAAGGCTATTGCATGTTGATAATGCTGAAGAAATAGTGTTGATGCTTAAAAAACTGTCCGGATTTATTTTGACATAATTATCAAATTGATTGCAAGAGCTTTATATGATACTTCCGTTAAACCTCTTATATGTTGAGAATTTTTTTTAATCAAATCATAAAACAGATATAATTTTTTTGGTCATTTGTTAATCAATCTGTAAACTTCTTTTTTCAATATTATTTTATTATTGGGGATTATAATATAATTAGACATAAATAATTGAAAAAAATCCCTATCATATTTAACAGTTATGTAAATCTTTCGTAATAAGATCCAAATAGAG
>NC_090737.1:85860760-85863260 GCF_036898095.1 Palaemon carinicauda | reverse complement strand
TATTATTATTATTATTATTATTATTATTATTATTGATGTGGTGGTTGTTGTTGTTATTATTATGATTATGACTATATTGAATAGTGAAAAATAATAATATGCTTAAACGTTAAATAGGGTTAAGCAGCATCCTTCATCATTTAAACGATATAATTGGTGTTTTTATCAGTCGAGAGGCGGGAGGAGTTCGCCAAACATCTGTTCAAAACATTGGCTAATATTTCCGTGCAGTGAGAGTTCATCACGAAAAGAGCCGAACGATCCGGACAGACTATTTTATTTCACAGCCTTTAGCCCATTCAGAAAACGTAGTTTAAAGGAATAAAAAATCTCAATAGGAACTTCCACACACAAATTTACGATCGAAAATCGTCAATATATTTGACCTTTTCAGCGTATCGTGCTATCACTAAAATCTAGCTGCATATGTATATTGTTAAGAAATTTGCCGTAAAAAATCGTTGAATTTTTTTACAACATTTATGCAAGAGTCATTAACCGTAAAAAATTAATAACAAAGTGAGATAGATTTACGATCGCTTGTGTTTTACTGAAATACGGCTGGGAATAATACATTCATTTTAAGAGGAATGTCCAATTTTTCTTTTCCCCCACAGCATAACAGGATAAAAATGCTGTTGATGCACGTGATTTTAGTATCAGTGGCCTGGAAACTTATAGTTATAGATACTATCTTCACAAATACTGTTACTACTCTTACTAATGGTTTCCTTTTGGCAGTTTGATTCCACCTATCATGAAAAAGATACGCTTCGAATCAACTTGTGCTGTTAATTATAGAAAACTCAATATGCTGTAACTAGATGTGAGACTTTTTATTGTACTGTTAAGAAGATATGGGCAAAAGAAATATAATTATGAAGATACTATTCATATTTTTGCATTTCCTATATAATTTTCCTAATGTACGGGAAAAAAAATTGTTGCAGTCGCAATGGCATCGGATTATCATATAATGTTTTATTTTATTTTATTTTGTTATTTTCTTTCCTATTGTTAGAAATAATATCTGAAGGTGATCACTATTAAGCATTTCTTAAGTACTTGAAATATTATAGTAGTATAAGCACTAATAGTAGTGGCTACTTTTACAATCTTCATAATTAACTTATTGCTATTTGAACTATCACGTATATTTAAGTCAATTACCTAAAAGGAAAAATTATGTTAATGCATTTACCACAACATATAAACGTATCTAATGTTTTGTATATTCATCACTATGTGGAAAATTACCTAATGTAAGTTAGGATATCTAGGATGATCCAGAACAAATACAAACTTTTATTCGTGGATCCTGGAAAGGAAGTGACATCATATATGAATAAAACCCCGATTCAAAAATATTTATATTTTAGTAAATATATATATATATATATATATATATATATATATATATATATATATATATATATATATATATATATATATATATATATATATATATATATATATATATACATTCATATATATATATATATATATATATATATATATATATATATATATATATATATATATAGTTATATTTATATATATATATATATATATATATATATATATATATATATATATATATTTATATATATATATATATATATATATATATATATATATATATATATAAATATATATATATATATATATATATATATATATATATAAATGTATATATATATATATATATATATATATATATATATATATATATATATAAATATGTATATATATATATATATATATATATATATATATATATATATATATATATATATATATATATATATATATATATATATATATATATATATATATATATATATACAAATATATAAATATATAGATATATAAATATATATATATATATATATATATATATATATATATATATATATATATATATATATATATATATATATATATATATATATATATATATATATATATATATATATATTCTTTTTTGGTGGATGGGTTTTTATCAAGCGAATGTAAAATAACTTTAAAAACATCAACGGAAAATATGTAAATATATATGATTTTATTACAAAGATCCTTATATGAATTGCGGTACAAAGATTTTGTGATGTTTCACGTGACATAACAAAGTAATAGACAAGTAGGATTATAGAAAAAAAACAAAAACTAGTTCCAGTTAATGAGACCTTAAGTCAATGGAACCAATACTCCGGAAAGCAGGTAAAAGTCAGATTTCTCTTTAGCTATTTTCTATTCTTTCCTTTTACGGAGATGCTTTGTCGAATAGTGATTGGGTATATGGAAAGGTGTGTGAAAGAAGGAAGTTGCGAATGAATGTGGGTAAGAGGTAGGTCTCAAGATGAAAGTACTGTAGATAGAAGAGGATATAATATTAAAGGTCATGATGAATGGGGAGTTACTTGAGGAAGTAGACCAGTTTAATCACTGGTGTTATGTTGTGTCTGCAAATAGTGGTGTAGAAGCAGATGTAAATCAGGGA
>NC_090737.1:85850760-85855760 GCF_036898095.1 Palaemon carinicauda | reverse complement strand
TATATATATATATATATATATATATATATATATATATATATATATATATATATATATATAAATATATATATATATATATATATATATATATATATATATATATATATATATATATATATATATATATATATATATTTATATATAGGGCTGATGTATTTTATTAGATGCCCATAGATTTTGTTAATTTAATTTTTTTTTCTCTTTTCTTTTTAACATTCCGGCTTATATATTTTATTAGATGCCGAGAGAAAAAATGATTTATATATATCTTTTTTTTTTAAATGTATTTTTAACCATGCAAAGTTAAAAAATTTCCTCATTTACATATTACTAGCATACTAACAGCTTTTCTTACAAACTCTATTTCCAACAATTTACTCCTTTATCGAATGAGGTGGCCACTTCAAATGGCTTTAAACTGAATTAAATAAGGAGTTTTGTCTGGACATGGCGAAACGTTCTGTTTTAGCTTCCTGCTGTGCCGTAACCTACGCCAAACAAGGATGTTTACTGCGATAAATATCACCACCGTGATAACCAGTCCTGATAGTAGTATGGGGTGAAGAATTTCCTTATAAGTCGGTGACAGGTGGCCCATTTCGGTTAGTTTCATCAACCGCTTATCAACTTGTCTGTTGTACGGGAGAGGTAGTGTTGGCATTGTAGAGGTCCTCGTGAAGTTCGCGAAGTAGGTTCGTTCTCTGATGAGTGTCCGTAGACCAGTCACCAAGGAATTAGGGGAAGTCCCGATACAACCATCTGCTGCAAAGAAGATGTGGGCGAAGGACGTGGACCCATCAGGGCATGATACATTGAAGCCGTCCTTGTCGTATCGTATCCACGAGCCATTGTTCAGTCTGCAATTGAACTCATTATTGTCAAAGGGATAAAGCTTATCCAGACAATTTTCACTTGTATGGGAGAGAGCACCGTCTAGCACTATACCTAACTCGCAAGAATCCATTAAGTTTTTATGGAATTTAAATGAGTCAGCTGTACATATTTTTCTATCCATTGCGTCTGAACAGTGAGTTAATTGATTTAAGTCTTTAATGACTGTATATGTTTCCTTGTCTGGGGAAATCAATACGTGTCCTGACAAACTGGATATTACTGGATTTGAGTGATTCGTCATGAAAGTCGGAAATGGTGATATCCTGTAAGATTGCCAGGCATCAGAAGAATCAAAGGAAATTGTAATCCTAATCTTGTTATTACCAACGCTTACTGTAATTAGGCTGTAATAAAATTCTAACCTACGTTCGCCTAACAAAGGAACATAGCCTAGTTTATCCCTTCCGTTCTCCAGAATTAACTTTAAGTAATCTATAGGCAACAAATGGGGCGACAATACACCTTTAGTTGCTAACGTGATAGCTTCTACATAATCCTTTGATTTCTCAATGAAATGTGCAATTCTGTTATGTATGTGATCTATCTTTGAATCATAATACGTTAACGTTGCCAACAAATTCTGTACTTCCATAATCTGAATGATATTATTTGAATGTTCACATACTAAATCCATAATTTTATTGATTGAAGCTAAGTGATTCCTTAGTTCTGACATAATCAATTCATCTTCATGAGTCAAGAACTCAATTTTCTTATTTTGATTACTAATTTTAAGAAGATTGGGAATTTCTAAACCTAAACTTGGAACAGACCCAAAGATATTTAATGCAGCATAGATAAACGGATTTCGTCTTTCTTTATGTTCGTGTCCTACAGTCCACATCAAAAGGTCATAAGCCAAAGATCCTGTCTCGTAAGTCTTATTTTTAAAGTCATCAGATAGCAGCTCTGCAACTTTTAATGTTGATCCAAGCAAACTCTCTGTAGTCAAATGAAAATGTCTTCTATGGAACTCATCCAATAAGGCAGAAAACCTTGAAATGGCGGTTCTTAAGCTAGTGACATCATTCTCTTGAAGAAAAATTGCTTGCATATTCACTTCCACAACTACGTTGCTTGATGTAATGAAAACGTCTTTTTATCTTTCAACTATAGTGCCATATTTAAAATTTATACTTTTAGTTTTAGAGCTCATCCCACACGAGAAAACTGTCTGAGCGAACAATATCACTCCCAACAACAAAAAATTCATCTTGGAAACCTGTAACGAGAAAAATATATGTAATTACTCCTGTATTAAGAAGAAAACTTTTAAAATAGATATATATATATATATATATATATATATATATATATATATATATATATATATATATATATATATGTATATATATATATATATATATATATATATATATATATATATATATATATATATATATATATATATATATATATATATATATATATATATATATATATATATATATATATATATATATATATATATATATATATATATATATATATATATATTTATGTATGTATATATATATATATTTATATATGTATATATATATATATATATATATATATATATATATATATATATATATATATATATATATAAATATATATATATTGCCCCCTGTGGCCGCGGGGGCATAAAACAAATAGAATAGCCCCAACGTTATCCCTGCATGTCGTAAGAGGCGACTAAAAGGGACGGGACGAGGGGGCTGGGAACCCCCTCTCCTGTATAAAAAAATCCTCTGAGACAGCAACAAGGAGATGGAGCTGGGGGGAGAGTGACTGCTCCCCGCACTCTATTTTGGGGTGTTTGAATGTGCGTGGATGTAGTACGATAGAGAGTAAAAGATGTGAGATTGGAAGTATGTTTAGAAGTAGAAGGATGGATGTATTGGCCTTGTGTGAGACAAAGATGAAAGGAAAGGGTGAAGTGATGTTTGGTGAAATGTCTGGTAGAGTGTCTGGGATTGAAAGGGGAAGAGTGAGAGAGGGTGTGGCTTTATTGCTGAGTGAATGGATGACAGGTAAAGTAGTGGAATGGAATGAGATATCATCTACGTTAATGTGGGTAAGGGTTAGGTTGGGTAGGGAATGTTAGGCGTTTGTCAGTGCGTATGGGCCAGGTAGTGAGAAAAGTGAAGAAGAGCGGAATGAATTCTGGAGTGAATTAACTAGGTGTGTAGAAGGACTGGGTAGAAGGAATTATTTTTTGGTGGAAGGAAAATTAGTTGTAGCAAAAGAGTGGGGGAATAGAGTAAGTGGATGTAAAAGGGAGCTAGTGAGGGTTGAAGAGCTGATAAAACCGGGGGTAAAAAGTAAATATCAGGAAAGGTTGAAAATGGCATATGACGAGGTGAGAGTAAGAGAAACTGGTAATTTAGAGGAGGAGTGGAAATTAGCAAAAGAAAATTTTGTTGGGATTGCAAGTGATGTATGTGGCAAGAAGGTTGTTGGAGGCAGCATGAGGAAGGGCAGTGAATGGTGGAATGAAGGAGTGAAGGTAAAAGTGGAAGAGAAAAAGAGGGGTTTTGAAGAATGGCTGCAGAGTAATAGTATAGAGAAGTATGAAAAATATAGAGAGCAAAAGGTGGAAGTAAAGCGCAAGGTACGTGAGGCAAAGAGGGCAGCTGACCTGAGGTGGGGTCAGGGACTGGGTCAGTCATATGAAGAGAATAAGAAGAAGTTTTGGAAAGAAGTGAAGAGAGTAAGGGAGGCCGGCGCAAGAATTGAAGAGACAGTGAAAGATGGAAATGGAAGGTTGTTAAAAGGAGAGGAGGCAAGGAAAAGGTGGGCGAATATTTTGAAAGTTTGCTGAACGTTGAGGATGATAGGGAGGCAGATATAATTGCTGTTCCAGGTGTTGAGGTGCCAGTGATAGGAGATGAGAATGAGAGAGAGATTACAATAGAGGAAGTGAGGAGAGCACTAGATGAAACGAGAGTAGGAAAAGCATCTGGTATGGATGGTGTGAAAGCTGAGATGTTGGAGGAAGGGGGGGGGGGTGACTGTACTTGAATGGTTGGTGAGATTGTTTAATGTGTGTTTTGTGTTGTCAATGGTACCAGTAGATTGGGTCTGTGCATGTATTGTACCACTATATAAGGGTAAGGGAGATGTGCATGAGTGTTGTAATTCAAGAGGTATTAGTTTGTTGAGTGTAGTTGGAAAAGTGTATGGTAGAGTACTGATTAATAGGATTAAGGATAAAACAGAGAATGCAATCTTGGAAGTACAGGGTGGTTTTAGAAGAGGTAGGGGTTGTATGAATCAGATTTTTACAGTTAGGCAGATATGCGAGAAATATTTAGCAAAAGGTAAGGAGGTGTATGTTGCGTTTATGGATCTGGAGAAAGCATATGATAGAGTTGATAGGGAAGCAATGTGGAATGTGATGAGGTTATATGGAGTTGGTGGGAGGCTGTTGCAGGCAGTGAAAAGTTTCTACAAAGGTAGTAAAGCATGTGTTAGAATAGGAAATGAAGTGAGCGATTGGTTTCCGGTGAGAGTGGGGCTGAGACAGGGATGTGTGATGTCGCCCTGGTTATTTAACTTGTATGTTGATGGAGTGGTGAGAGAGGTGAATGCTCGAGTGCTTGGACGAGGATTAAAACTGGTAGGCGAGAATGATCATGAATGGGAGGTGAATCAGTTGTTGTTTGCGGATGATACTGTACTGGTAGCAGACACAGAAGAGAAGCTTGACCGACTAGTGACAGATTTTGGAAGGGTGTGTGAGAGAAGGAAGTTGAGAGTTAATGTGGGTAAGAATAAGGTTATGAGATGTACGGGAAGGGAAGGTGGTGCAAGGTTGAATGTCGTGTTGAATGGAGAGTTACTTGAGGAGGTGGATCAGTTTAAGTACTTGGGGTCTGTTGTTGCAGCAAATGGTGGAGTGGAAGCAGATGTACGTCAGAGAGTCAATGAAGGTTGCAAAGTGTTCGGGGCAGTTAAGGGAGTAGTAAAAAATAGAGGATTGGGCATGAATGTAAAGAGAGTTCTATATGAGAAAGTGATTGTACCAACTGTGATGTATTGATCGGAGTTGTGGGGAATGAAAGTGATGGAGAGACAGAAATTGAATGTGTTTGAGATGAAGTGTCTGAGGAGTATGGCTG
>NC_090737.1:85840760-85845760 GCF_036898095.1 Palaemon carinicauda | reverse complement strand
ACCTCGACCCTTGTCGATTCAAGCATCTCACAACCACCTCGCTGTCTGTCACCAATCTTATGTGGATCGAGTGACGCGGGGAGACTTTCTTTAAGGTAAGGAGCACTGCCATAGCTTCTAGAAAGTTTATATGAAAGGTCCTGAATAGCTTGGACCAAGTCCCCTGGACTTTTTTCCGATGAGAGTGACCTCCCCATCCCTCCTTTGAGGCGTCTGAGTGAATCGTCATCGATGGGGGAGGTGGCTGAAGAAGAACCGACTTCTTTAGATGTCTGGCTTAGGACCAAGGTCTGAGAAGAGTACGTAGCCGAGGCGGCACTGGTCTTCTCAGGTCTCTTCGCGCGTTTGATGCATACCTTCTCCAAACTCCGGTTGCATCCTTTAGCTGTGCTCTTAGCACTGGGTCTGTCACTGAAGCAAACTGGAGAGAGCCTAGTACCCTCTCCTGTTCGCGTCTTGATATCCTTTCGGAATCTAGAAGTCTCTTGACAGAGCCCGCTATCTCCTTCCTTTTCTTCATTGGGATGGAGAAACTGTGTGACAAAAGGTCCCAGTGGATTCCCAGCCACTGGAACTTTTGGGATGGAGAAAGTCGAGACTTTTTCTTATTGATCTTGAAGCCTAGGTACTCTAGGAACTGGATCACCTGACTGGAAGCTTGCAAGCATTCGGTCTCGGATGCTGCCCACACCAGCCAGTCGTCCAAGTAGGCTACTACCTGAATTCCCTTTAGGCGTAATTGTTTGAGAGCTGCGCTCGCAAGCTTCGTGAAAATCCTTGGGGCTATGTTTAGCCCGAATGGCATGGCTCTGAAGGCGTACAGTTTCCGTTGTAGCCAGAACCCTAGGTAGGGGGAGAGTCGACGGCTGATTGGAATGTGCCAATAGGCGTCTGACAAGTCTATAGAGACTGAGTATGCCCTCTTGGGCAGTAAGGTCCTTATGTGTTGCAGTGTTAGCATCTTGAATTTGCAATTCACTATGAACTTGTTGAGTGGTGACAAGTCCAGAATGACTCTGAGCTTTTCCGAGTCTTTCTTGGGAACACAAAACAGCCTCCCTTGGAATTTGATGGACTTCACCTTTCGGATCACATTTTTCTCCAACAGTTCTTGAACGTACTCCTCCAAAATGGGGGTGGAGTGTTGGAAAAACCGAAGGCATGGGGGTGGAGTGCTGTACCAGCTCCAACCCAGTCCATTCTTGAGTAGGCTTTGGGCCCAGGGATCGAAGGTCCAGCGATCCCAAAATTTCATCAGTCTCCCTCCTACCGGTATCATTTCACTTGGACTGCCGTCCTGAGGTCTTGCCTCCCTGACCACGACCACCTCTGAATCCCCTTCCCCTTGAGGGGCGCCTAGACGAGCCTCTGGCTGCTCCTCTAGGTTTTGCACGAAAGGAAGAAGACTGTCCTTCGAACGTTGGGGCGAATGTGGTTGATTGACCTGGCACAGCCTGGGGTACCCACTGAAAGGCAGTCGGGGTTTGTGCCACCATCTGGGGCACTGGAGGCAAAGGCAATTGCAGTTGCTGTTGCTGTCTATAAGGCTTGGCTGGCCGAAATGGTAGCCTAGTCTTCATATTCTACCTCTTTGGTTGAGGACCCTCTTCCGGGGAAGATTTTCTTTTGATAGCCAGGCCCCACTTCTGGAGAAGGTTTCTATTCTCCACGGCGGCCTTATCAACAACCTCTTTGACCACATCGGTAGGGAAAAGGTCTTTTCCCCAAATGTTGGAGGAGATTAACTTCCTTGGCTCGTGTCTCACCGAAGCCCCGGTGAACACGAACTCCCTGCAAGCTCTCCTTGCCTTGACGAAGCTATAAAGGTCCTTCGTCACTGTGGCTAGGTGAGACTTAGCCACTACCATGAACATTTCATGGACCTTGGGGTCACTTGCCATCGTCTCGAGAGTAGTCTGATGAGACATTGAGGCAGCCAGTCTTTCTTTTGTCTCGAACTCTCTTCGTAAAAGAGATTCGGACAGCTTGGGGAGGTCCTCGCCGAATTGCCGTCCGGCAATATCAGCCTCCAACTTCCCCAGTCTTTGTGGTCCATAGGTAGAGCCAGCGACAAGGGTTTACACTCCTCCAGGGAGGGGCAAGGCTTGCCGGCCTCGACTGCCTTTAGGACAGCCGCAAACCCTTTCTGTAAAAAGGGGAAGGCTCTATCAGGAGAGGACACAAACGAAGGGAGCTTCTTGCTCAATGCAGCTACCTTCGAATTCGAGAAGCCCCTCTCTTTCATCGAGGATGAAAGTAGGGCTTGAGCCTTAGCGTGGTCCATAATAATGACCTCCTTCGGCTCTGTCTCCTCCCTTGAAGCTGGTTCTTTTCTCAGCCGGACATAGCAGTCCGGATATGATGCCTTGCTGGGCCAGAATTCTACCTCCTCTAGGGGAACTGAACCCAGCTTATCCGAGATGACGATCTTTCCAGTCGTCATCGGCATGTGCTCAGCATACCTCCATGGGTTAGCATCTGAGCATATGGGAAGGTCTTTCACATTGATCCTTTTCCGGGGCCCATGTGATTCTGCCAGGGACTGCATACGCAGTTCCATTGCAGCCGCCTTCTCCTGATTCTCCTTCTGCATTTGTTGGATCATTCCAACAATCGAAGAGAGGGCCTGTCCCAGTTCTACTGGGAGACCAGCCGATGTTGAGGGGATAGGCTCCGGCATCTGAACCGGAGTAGCCGACACCTCGTCGACCTCATCCTCTACGACATCCGGGGTTTGAACTTGATCCTGACCTTCTGCCAGGAGGTCTTCTTCCAAACGTTCGTCCAGGTCAGACATCCTGTCACACAACTGGATGTCTTGCATCGCATCTGCGACTTCCTCGTCCACCTGGACTTGATCTTGAGGGATCTCCTCTTGAGGCTGGGGAATCACTGCCTCAGCTGATGCCTGGGGAAAAAGATACGCCCTCATCTTCTCACTTGGAAGATAAGGGCCAGAGGTGTTCTTCTTGAAGCCCCTTACCCAAGTACGAAGCTTTTCCCTAGCTATATCCCTTGATTCCGCCGTTCTAGGGGAATCAAAAGCCTCAGTAATCAGGTTAGTGCATACAGTACATACCTGAGGGTCCCAATACTGGAGATCATCCTTGGAGACAGCGCATGCTGCGTGTCTCCTACAACACTCATGTCCGCAGAGGTTCTTGCTGCGGACATTGCAGAAAACATTTCCGCACTTCGGAGGGTCCTCCTGTAAAGAGAAGAAATTTCCATGAGTATCAAGTGAACTATGTATCACTGGATATGCATAGTATAGCATAACAATTCATAAAGGAAAGACACACACTTGTGTTTCCCTCACAACCCATTGTTGCAGCCTTCCAGATAATAAAATCAAAATGGTTTATCTCTACTAGAGTAACCAATGCAAGGTTTGCAGAGGAAACAGGTGGAGCTCACACCTAGGCAATGATTTTAAAATCCTGGATAATAGACGGGGAAGAACTCTGCTTCCTGTCTTAGGGCAACAGCAAAGGGCTGTGCAAGAAAACACAATAGTGTTAGAAGATACAGTGCTGTACCTAAACTTTTACTATAGTTTTCTTCTTACTGTATATGCTATACAGAAGAATACTAGTACAGTATAGGAGGATGTGTGCCGGCCTGCCTTTGCCGGCCGGCACACACCACAATTAGCTTTAAAGTATACTACTTAACAGCTATAGGGCGGCAGCCCTCTGGTTCAAATGCCTGTGCCGGCGGCAGCAGCTGCCGGCCAGCAACAGCCAGTGTTGGCCGGCAATGATTGCCAGCCAGTAACTACACAAGGTAGTACCCAGCTGCCGGCCACACTCTTGGTGACCGGCAGACAAGGACTGACATAAGCCGGCCGGCAAAGGTACAAGACCGATGCCAGCCGGCAGCAAAAGAACCAGAAGACTACACCTGCCCGGCTGCCGGCCTCATAGGCCGGCAGCCGGGACAGGTACAGCACTAGAAGAAAATAGAATGGATGCCGGGATAAGAGTGTACACAACCCCCCAAGCCCGGCAACCGAAAGAGTGCATATAAGGAAGGGGAGAAACTTAATTCAGGCTTCCTTGACCAATGCCGTCCGGCTCTGCCGGCAGGCATGGATGAGGGACCAAGAGAGGTCCGGGCAGCACTCGAAAACATAAGACCCTTGCCGTTCAGCATCTCTGCCGGCCGGCAATGGACTTAGTCAATTCCACATCCCAACCTATACTAGGTCCAGAAGTAGAATGACATACAGTACAGTAATACCCCTGCCGGCCAGCTCTGCCGGCCGGCAAGGTACAGTACAGTAATGGCTAGGCCATTACGGAGATAGAGGGGGAAGGGACAAGAGGGTCCTGCCAACCTTGCTTTAGTGACAGATCACCCGCAGCCAAGAACTTTGTCTTAGCCTAAGGGAGATCTAAGGGAAAGGGCCAGCACGGTAGTATAATACCTGCCAGCTTCCAGAGCACCAAAGCAAGGAAGGCGTTGCTACTCCCAAGGGAAGATTTTATCCTCCCCGAGAACAGCAACAGGACTTAGTCTGGTCGATCACACAAGAAGGAATCATAACTTACAGAAACCTTCGATAGTGACCTAAGGGAGCTAAGCTCCCTTTGTAAGTGTTAGGTCAGCGAGGGAGACTCTGCCCCAAGCCAGACAACATGGACTCAGACTAAAAACTCTGTTGTTCTGTCCCTCTTTGAACCAGACTTTGCTGGAACAGGAAGGTACAGTAACACCCTAGTATAGTTTTATCGAAAATAAATTCGGAAAAAAACCACTTAGGGATAAGCCTAAGGCTTAAACAGAGGGAAAGGGATTGCATACCTTCTCCGAAGAAAAGAAAGCAACCGGGGAGTATAATAAAGTATACTAAGGCTCCATAAGCAATTAGCCTAGGCACCAAGAGAATCGATTACCTAATTCACCGAAACTCTCACGTATACAATCTTGGAAATATTCCACACAGTCTAAAATGTATAAAATATAGCCTAAAGCTTCAAGAAAATTTTAATTACACT
>NC_090737.1:85825760-85835760 GCF_036898095.1 Palaemon carinicauda | reverse complement strand
AAAGCGAGCAGGGGTTGGTTTGAAAAGTTTCGTAATAGAACAGGTATTCATCGTGTTACTAGGCATGGGGAGGCAGCTAGTTCGGATCAAATTGCAGCCGATAAATACGTGGGGGAATTCGATCGGTACATAAATGAACAAAATTTGATCGCACAACAAGTCTTTAATTGTGATGAGACTGGGTTATTTTGGAAGAAAATGCCAGCCAATACGTACATTACCAAGGACGAGACGAAGATGCCAGGTCACAAGCCAATGAAAGATAGGCTAACATTGTTGCTGTGTGCAAATGCAAGTGGCGATTGCAAGATCAAACCCTTGTTAGTGTACCACTCGGACAACCCCCGGGTGTTCAAACGAAATAATATTTGTAAAAGTGCACTACCAGTTATGTGGCGCTCGAACACTAAATCTTGGGTCACAAGACAATTCTTTACTGAGTGGATAAACGAAGTGTTTGCCCCCCAGGTTAAGGCTTACCTCATTGAAAAGAGCTTGCCAATGAAATGTCTTCTGGTTATGGACAATGCTCCTGCACATCCTCCAGGTCTCGAGGATGACTTGAAAGAAGAATACAGCTTTATCAAAATCAAATTCTTGCCCCCCAATACTACTCCCATACTCCAGCCCCTGGACCAACAGGTCATTTCAAACTTCAAAAAACTCTATACCAAGGCCCTTTTCAGAAAGTGTTTTGAAGTGACCAGTGACACGAAGTTGACCCTAAAGGAATTCTGGAAGGAACACTTCAGCATCCTCAACTCTGTTAACATGATTGACCAAGCTTGGCGAGGTGTGACCTATAGGACATTGAACTCTGCCTGGCGTAAGCTGTGGCCATCATGTGTCACAGAGAGGGAGTTTGAAGGTTTCCAACCAGAGGCGGGTCCAAGCACTGCTACCCCTGTAATTTCTGATGACACTGATGTCGTTGAGGAAATTGTTGTCATGGGCAGGAGTTTGGGGCTTGAGGTCGACAAGGATGATATTGATGAGCTTGTAGAAAGCCATTCTACCGAGTTGACTGTGGAGGAATTGTTGCACCTGCAACAACAACAGCAGCAGGATCTGATTGTGGAGCAGGAATCTTCAGAAGAGGATGAGGTAAGGGAGGATGTTCCAAGTTCTCTCATCAATGAAATTTGTTCCAAGTGGGCAGATGTGCAGGCTTTTGCTGAAAAATACCACCCAGAAATTGCAGTAGCAAACCGGGCAGTGCATATGTTTAATGATAGTGTCATGTATCATTTTCGAAAAATACTGCAGAGGAGGAAGAAACAATTAACAATAGACCAGTTTTTCACAAAAGAAAAGAAAGCTGCTACATCAAAGCCTGTTTCTCCTCCAAAGAAGAGACAAAGAAGAGAAGAAACCCCTGAAATAGATCTGCCCACCCTTTCATTGGAGAGAGAAACAACTCCTGAAGGAGAACTACCCCGCCACATCATGGAAGGGGACTCTCCTTCCAAGCAGTAACCTCCCCCTTCCATCCTCTCCACATCCATCCCTGTATGCCATCGAACCGCTGCTCAAAGGTATGTTCACTACAGTACAGAAAATGGTTTAAAATTGTTTTATTTTAGTACAGTAAATGGTTTAAAATTGTTTTATAGGATTTTCTGACCAATTTCATACACATTTAGATAATTATTGTTGTTTAGGTACACGTTTTATTAATATTTTGGGCCTGTTCGAGTGCTTGGGAACGGAATAGAATATATACCATTATTTCTTATGGGGAAAAAAAATTCGGTACTCGAACAAATCGGAGGTCGAACACGGATCTCGAACGGATTATGGTCGAGTACCGAGGTATCACTGTATATATATATATATATATATATATATATATATATATATATATATATATATATATATATATATATATATATATATATATATATATATATATATATATATATATATATATATATATATATATATATATATATATATATATATATATATAAATATATATATAAATATATATATATATATATATATATATATATATATATATATATATATATATATATATATATATATATATATATATATAAATATATATATATATATATATATATATATATATATATATATATATATATATATATATATATAAATAAAAAAAAATATATATATATATATATATATATATATATATATATATATATAAATATATATATATATATATATATATATATATATATATATATATATATATATATTTACATATATATATATATAAATATATATATATATAAATACATATATATATATATATATATATATATATATATATATATATATATATATAAATATATATATATATAATATATATATATATATATATATATATATATATATATATATATATATATATATATATATATATATATATATATATATATATATATATATATATGTATATATATATATATAAATATATATATATATATATTTATATATATATATATATATATATATATATATATATATATATATATATATATATATATATATATATATATATATATATATATATATATATATATAAATATATATATATATATATATATATATATATATTTAAATATATATATATATATATATATATATATATATATATATATATATATATATATATATATATATATATATATATATATATATATATATATATATATATATATATAAATATATATATAAATACATATATATATATATATATATATATATATATATATATATATATATATATATATATATATATTATGTATGTATATATATATTATACAGGGCAGTTGCATTTTTATCTGATTATTAAGTTTTCTATTTGAAAACAATATTTAAAAGATATTTTCTTCATTACTTCAAAATCATAATGTATCGAGCTCAGAGCTTCTCGTGGATCAGTGAAGCTTGTGACAGATTGGTAGAGTATGAAGAAAATCTAATACTTTCTGTTTATTACACAGTAAAGACACATCAAGGCAGTGCTCTGGACTTCTAATTCAAATGGGTCTGAGGATGAATGTGAATTCTTGAACCTTCCCCCACACTTTCGGTTAAAGTTATTTATACGTAAATTTATTTACATCTAGTAATTAATCGAATAAGTCTTAATTTGGTACTACACTTTTTGAGAAAACTTGAAAAACTTTCTTAACATTCGACCACCTGGTGCTTGAATGATTACCGTCTTACACTTATATGTAAACAAACATTTCTCACTAATGAGATTTTAATGGATTTTCATATTACCCGTAATTACTACGTAATGTGTTCTTGATTTCGTGAGTACTTCCTTACATCGTACATATTAACCAAGCAAGGAAAATTAGTTACTTTAACGTTGATTCTCTCTCTCTCTCTCTCTCTCTCTCTCTCTCTCCTCTCTCTCTCTCTCTCTCCTCTCTCTCTCTCTCTCTCTCTCTCTCTCTCTCTCTTATCATTAGCAGTTTGTGTAACCAAGTCCATCGATAGGTAGTAGCCTAAAGCAATAGTTGCATCTTCTCAATATTGATTATTATCATTAAAACTCCCATAGGAATCGAGCCCAAGTAGCAATTTGTATAAACAAAATCGTGAATATATACTATGACGGAATATATCACAAAGTGTTCTCAAAAGGAAATCGAATAAATATATTGCTAAGATACTTGACAAAAATAGATATAAATAAATCTGGATTTAAGTAATTTATAGGCAACAAATGGGGCGACAGTACACCTTTAGTTGCTAACATGATAGCTTCTACATAATCCTTGGATTTCTCAATGAAATGTGCAATTCTGTTATGTATGTGATCTATCTTTGAATCATAATACGTTAAGTTGCCAACAAATCCTGTACTTCCATAATCTGAATGATATTATTTGACTGTTCATTTACTAAATCCATAATTTTATTGATTGAAGCTAACTGATTCCTTAGTTCTGACATAATCAATTCATCTTCAATTTTCTTATTTTGATTACTAATTTTAAGACGATTGGAAATTCCTAAACCTAAACTTGCAACAGACCAAAAGATGATTAATACAGCATAAATAAAAAGATTTCGTCTTCCTATATGTTCGTGTCCTACAGTCCACATCAAAAGGTCATAAGCCAAAGATCCTGTCTCGTAAGTCTTATTTTTAAAGTCATCAGATAGCATCTCTGCAACTTTTAATGTTGATCCAAGCAAACTCTCTGTAGTCAAATGAAAATGTCTTCTATGCAACTCATCCAATGAGGGAGAAAACCTTGAAATGGCGGTTCTTAAGCTAGTGACATCATTCTCTTGAAGAAAAATTGCTTGCATATTCACTTCTACAACTACGTTAGTTGATGTAATAAAAACGTCTTCTTATCTTTCAACTATAGTGCCATATTTAAAATTTATACTTTTAGTTTTAGAGCTCATCCCACACGAGAAAAATGTCTGAGCGAACAATATCACTCCCAACTACAAAAAATTCATCTTGGAAACCTGTAACGAGAAAAATATATGTAATTACTCCTGTATTAAAAAGAAAACTTTTAATCACATAAAATAAAAAAAAAAATTCCTCACTTATTTTCCTCTCTTTTCTTTTTAATTTCTTATGTGAGCCAATGGTACTATTCTCTCATCCGTGGGTTGGGATATGTTTTGAACTCTAAACCTATTAGCCGTTAATATTTCCAAAATGTTAAATGGGCCCTCAAACTTAGGTGTTAGTCTATAATTGAGCCCTTTAAGTACATTGATTTAAATATATACGTTATCACCCACTGTATATGTTTTCGTTGGTTTCGCTGTTTTATCATGATTCCTTTTCATTATGATTTGTGATTCTTCTAAATTCTTTCGAAGGATATCATATCGACTTATACTTGCATTTATACATTCTTTTAAAGGATTTGATAGATTAGTTGTAGGCGTTAATACATGGAAAGGAGTTCTAACTGGGGTACCATACAATGCTTCATGCGGTGACATTTTAATTGATATATGATACGAATGATTCAGAGTACTCATTGCCGCCGGTATTGCAATATCCCAGTTGGGGTCTGATCCCCCTACTGTTACTCTTGATATATTTAATATCTTCCTATTTGCTCTTTCCACTAGCCCATTCGACTCTGGGTGATATATCATGGTATTTATTTTCTTTATGCTGAGGAATTGACACAATGAGGTAAGAAAGTGATTATTAAATTCACCACCCGAGTCTGAGATTATCATGTGTGGAATTCCATGTTTACAAATGTAACACTCGTAAAACTTCCTAGCGCATTCAATCGCAGTTTTAGTTTTAAGCGCTATTAGTTCTGTATATCGAGTTAAAGCCTCTATAATTACTAAGAGGTGCTTATTTCCTCTGTCTGACTCGTAAAATCCTGTTAACAAATCTAAGTGTATTCTTTCAAAGGGTTGATTGGGCACAGGATAAGCTCCTAGGCTGACAGGTGTTTGCGACAATTACTGTAGCTATGTGTCTTTTTATATCTGTAAGCATCGTATGCCAATAAAACAATGATTTGGCTTTCTGTGACATTAATGAGAACCCCGGGTGTCCATGTAATGGATTTGAATGCAACCAATTCAGGACAGTGGAAATAAGTGAGATTGGTACTACTACCTGGTCGTTAGTTACATGTGGTGTATTGCGGGTTTTCCTTGTCACAGTCCTACACAGAATATTATCTTTGATTATATAATTCTGCTGCTTATACTTTATATATTCCTTTTCCTTATGATTGCCTTTCAAAGCATTTATAATTGTTTCTATTTTCTGATATTTTCTTTGCTCAGTTTGTAACAATTCAGCGCTCCAGCCTAATTCTTCTTGTTCAGATATTGTTTTTACAATAAGCATGGATGTTGATATATCTATTAATTCAGCTAAAGGCTCCGTACAAGATGACACGGGGTTGCGTGATAATGCATCCGCAATGATATTTGCTTTCCCAGGTAAATACCCGATTCTTGCGCCAAAATCTTGAATGATCAAATGCCACCGAGTTTGTTTAGGGCTGTGGTTGAAGCCTTTAAAGAACTCTGTTAGCGGTTTATGGTCAGTAAGAACCTTAACGGGATAACCGTAAATTATGAACTTAAAATGCACTAATGAATTAACAATAGCTAGCCCTTCCTTGTCTATTACTGCATACTTACTTTCGGAAGTTCTCAATTTTCGAGAATAGAAAGCTATCGTGAAAAATTGTTTATCATATTGCTGAAGCAATACCCCTCCTACTCCTAAGTCTGAGGCATCTGTTGCAATGAAGAATTCCTTACCGAAGTCAGGAAATTTTAAGATAGGAGAACTATACAGTTCATCTTTCAAAGTATTAAACGCCTGTTGATGTTGCTCAGACCATATGAAATCTACGCCGTTCTTCGTAAGATCAGTTAAAGGAGCGTCTATTATTGAATAGTTGCGTATAAAACGCCTGTAATATCCACTACAACCCAGAAATGGCTGTATTCCCTTGACATTAGTAGGTATGGGAAAATTACGTATAGCCGACACCTTATCATGGACTACTTTAAGACCTTGGCTTGATACCATGAAACCCAAATATATTTATTCTGTTTTGAAAAACTCACACTTACTAATCTTTACCCTTAAATTATGTTGTCTTAATCTCTGTAGTACTAGTTCTAACTAACGTAGATGTTCTTCTAAGGTGTTGGAAAACATTACAAGATCATCCATATAGGCATGCAATATATCCCCTAACAAGTCTCCAAACACTATCTTAATCATTCTTGTAAATGTTATAGGAGCACAACGTAAACCAAAAGGCATCCGTAAAAATTCAAATTGTCCCCTGGCTGTGCTGAAGGCTGTGTATGGGATACTATCTTCTTCTAATGATATCTGGTGAAAGCCTTTAAGTAAGTCCAAACTGGTAAAATATTTATTCTTACCTAACAAAGACAAAATATCGTCAGTACATGGCACTGGGAATCGATCAGGGATCGTTTCCTCGATTAGACGACGAAAGTCGACGCAGATACGCCATGTTCGACTTTTTTTCGGTACAACTATTAAAGGAAAATTATAGGGGCTGTTTGATTTCCTAATGACTCCTTCTTGTAGCATTTTACCTACTTCATGTACGAGGGTATATAGATAATTTTCTGCTTGTCCTTTAAACTTATTTGATGCTCGATCACATCTGTTTTTCCTAAGGATCCATCCGTATTGGAAAAAACATCATGATATTTAGTTAAAAGTTCAAAAATTTTCTGCTGAATTTCTTCGTCTTGAATGTCTTTATTGATTTTATTTCTAATAGATCGCAAAAGGGATTCATCCGCAACTGATTGAAAGTGATTGATTTCAGCAACGGTAAGAATACGATGTTTATAAACTTCTACATCCAAGATATGTTGATTTTTGTGAATTACTAAAGTGTTATTTAAATGATTAGAGACTTCAATATTACATTGTTGATGTGAGCCTACTGTATAAATAGCTTGTGTGACAGACAATCCGTTAGTTTTCAAAGTATCGGAAAGGATTAATATTTCAGATCCCAGTAATGTTTTCTTTATTTGCACTATTAAATTCGAAGGTACGTTTGGTTCGATAGATCGTGTGCAAGATGATATTATGGGTGAACGAGAATTCTGCTGGGTCGCGTATATTATTTCTTTATTAGTGAGACAAGTTATTTGTTCTTCAACGTACGTTATGGTTACATTTGTCGTCTCCTTTTTATCCAAAACTGATTTTAAGGTAATAGAAGACTTATAGAATTTCCCTTTGATATACACGCTGTGCTTGGCAGGGGCTAAGATAATGTTTTGATTTCCCATAGATGGGTATCCTATAATTACAGTTGGATACATATTAATGTTTTTTACAACAACAAATGTATCGGGAAACGTGCGTTTAGCGACTTTGAACTGAACATGAGTTATGCCTATGACATTTAATTCATTATATCCTATACCTGAAAGTCTAATTCCGGATTTTTCAATCGGAAAGTTCGAAAACAACAAATGATGTGTCTTCAAATCCATGATATTACGTGGACTACCAGAGTCAAAAAATAACGTAAAGTATTTGTGTTCTAAATTTACAGCATATAAGGTTGGCCGTAACTCATTTTGGCTTATTATTGTATGAATTCGTTGCAAATCTACGGGAGCATGCACTGTTTTACTTAATTCGGCCGTGTGTTTCATAGGAAAATCTATTGTCTCACAATTATCTGATAAAACATTAAATTGATTATTCAATACTATTGATGTTGACATGAATGACCTTGACCCAACATCACTCTCTTCCCCTCTAGAGTTAACTATGTGGTATTTGCTTTGCTCTGCACATTCTGAAAATTAGTCTGACCTTGCGAGGTCTGGTTCGACGACCCAGGCTCAGCGATATTCGAAGAAGTGTTTGTTTGTTTTGGACTCTGAACTGCATTGACATTTGGTTGTTTCTTCTTATTGTTAAAATGAAGATTTCTCTTTTTATTTCCATATGGAACTGACTGTGGAATTGACTGTGTATTTCTGGAATTCTGTCGTGTCTTACGCGAGTAACATTGGCTATATGAATGTGTTGCACTGTTGTGAATCGAGCAGAATTTCGTTCTGCAGTCTGCGCTTAAGTGACCTTGACGTTTGCAATTATAACACGTCATTCCCGCTACTTGACTGCTAACTACGTTCACTGTTTGTGGCTTTGTTTCATTCTTTGCAAAAACTTGAGTTAACACGGGATTGAGATCTGGACACTTGGACATGTGTTTCTTTATCTGTTTATAGACATCCAATTCCGTACTTGCAGGCGTTAACTTCTTATCAAAACACCGCACTAAAGCTTCAGGCAACATAAGTGTCATGCAAGTTAAATACATTAATCGTAAAAAATCTTTCACGGAGATGTTATCGCTAGTAACCCAAGTGGAATGACCTAAAATATCCTGATATTCATTAAGCCTATCAGCTATGAGAGCTGCTCTCTCAATAACATTAAGCTGATTCACAGTGGCTTGATTAAGTGTATTTCGTAACGTTAATACTACATCCAAGGCTTTCTCACCCCCATAGACCGCGCGTAACCTAACTTTGAAATCATCCCAGGTAACTGCTTCTTGAAATGAAACACCTCTTAAATACGCACTCGCATCCCCCTTAGAAAAATCTATAAAACTTTTAGCTTCTTGTAATTGTACAAAAGGGTCTACGATCTGTTTGGCATTTAAATGGGCATCGACGTATGAAATCCATGACTCCACATTTTGTGGCAAGAACCCGTTGACCCGACCCTGAAAAGAAAGGATTGCTGACCTGGCATTTACAAGCGTCACAATTGGAGGAGGATTAGTCTGGCCTACACCACTAGGTCCAGGGGTAGGGCTCACAGGGGGAGTCATGACTGCTGTATTTCTTTTCCTATCTCTTCGACCCCTTGCAATTCTATCAAAATATCTATATGAGTACAGACGTCCACTGCGTAAACGCATATGTATAACAAAATTCCCCAAACAATGTTACTAATCCGAAACATTTCCCGAGAATTTCTGAAAGAAAAAGGAATTAGCACAAAGAGAGAAAAATTCTAGATGAGAATTCGTAGTTGAACACAGTTTCCTTTAATGAACGGAAACAAAAGATTAGCAATTCACTCACCCCAGTAATAATCGACTAACGACTCGTGATAACTACACTTCACTGCCCAAACTGGAATGAATTAAAAAATTTGTACTTAGCTTATATATGGGTCTGTGTGATGTCGACACGTCCTCTCTCTCTCTCTTGATGTTTTGTTAGCGATGTATTGTTCGAGTTTCTTGTTGAATGTAGTGCTTCCTGGGTATGTTTTGCAATTGTTGAACGCCAGTCCTTGGGTTTCCTAGGTTGTTGATTGAAGATCCAGTTCATAACATTCATTAATGTTAACTATTTCGATGGACTATATTACTTAGTCAAAATTGTAGATTCATGTAGATAATGTTGAGTTCTTGAAGATCTTTCTCTGGTTTTACAGCTTTTATTTCAAAGTCTT
>NC_090737.1:85810760-85815760 GCF_036898095.1 Palaemon carinicauda | reverse complement strand
TGTATATATACATATCTATCTATCTATATATATATATATATATATATATATATATATATATATATATATATATATATATATATATAGATAGATATGTATATATATACAGTATATATAAATATATATAAATATATATATATATATATATATATATATATATATATATATATATATATATATATATATATATATATACTGTATATATATATATATATATATATATATATATATATATATATATATATATATATATATATATATATATATATATATATATATATATAGATTTTACAAATATATGCATTGAGCATATATAAACGCATTTGGTTTCAAATATTCCTGGAATAAAAACAATACACATATAGGCCTATTAGGAATTTTGCAAATATCTAAAAGTTTAATATGTAGAAAAACACAGAAGCACAGATTCACATCAGGTAGAAGAATGAAAACAAATAATTGAGCTTGATCCCTTTAACCCAAAATAATTGTATCGTTACCGTCCTTTTGAATTTGAAAGATTTTTTATTTAAAGAAAAAGAATCTGTTATGACCGGTAACAAAGTTGATAGGAGATTAAGACATTATTTTTCTTTTCTGAATTTTTCTTTGATAACATATTTTTTTACATATTGAAATGTTTTTTTTTTTTTTTTAATGGTCTATTGTTCAGACAAAGTTATTTTAGTAACTTGCCATGTCACCAAACAATATGCAAATAAAAGGCAACCGATAAGTTATGACTAGATTTTTTTTTTTTTTACGAAGTGAGAATTTATGTGTAGATTTCATTATCTTAACATATCATCCCCGTTTATAACTGAATAGATATGTTTAACTTTGTTTCAGGTATTAATATAGGATCCTAAATCTAGCTACCGCTATCTCAATATTGAAAAATACAGCTACATTTCCTTCAAGGTTTTCGCCTAAGCATTTAAAACTACTAGTGGTCATGGAAAATTTTTATCTCCTCACAATTACTTCCTAATCTTTTTACAATAGCAATAACTGTTTACATACCAAATCAGACAGCTAATTGCTGACAAAATTCCTTCTAGAAATAAGGAGAACAGAAGGAATCGAGAAATGAAGAAGAAATTTGAAAAAAAATAGGATAGCTCAAGATGTGAAATCGTGAGACTCTTCAAAGATTCGACCTTTGATGCCATGACTACCAAAGTCAAAAGATAAATTACCCATCGTGTATATTCATTGTTAAGTATTTCTGACTAGGAGCAATGCCTAGCTGTATTTATGGGCAACGGGTGGCAATATTCGTAAAACAGCCTTATGAATGGCACTTTCTTCATTTTAATTAATAGCTATCATTGGGATGTTTATAACATTCGTCACTACTCAACGCGTTTCTCCGAAACAACCTGCCTTACTGCACGTTTGCTCTCGTCTCTCTCTGATTCTTTCTATATCTTTACAATTACTACTAAATGCATTTGTCTCTCTATTCCTTATTAACTAATAAAACTCATGAATAAATGCATCAATGAAATGTATAAACCTTTTGCATATGAAATTTATTCAAATAAGTCATTTTTCTGACACCACTCCGCCAGCTACTTGGATTCTTATGGAATCCTCATAAAAAAAAGAAAGAAAGAAAAAAAAAATTCTTGGGTCCCCAGTAATAACTATTAGTAACTCATTAACCCTTTCCCACTTTTTGAAAATAAAATACTTCACCACATTATAGGTTACCACAATAATTATCACAATAACAAATACATTACACATAGTTAGAAATTGTGCAACATCTTGCTTGTAAAACAGAACATAATCATTATCAAGTTGTATTGCCACATTTTTTACCACTGTTAATTTGTCTAGCTTAAAATGGTTGATCTTGGTATCATAACTCTTTGCAATGGAAGACTGATTTAATTCATAATGTAAAAACACACTTGGTACATTATAGAGATAATCAGGAATTACTACTGAACAAGAATCTGCAAATCATTTCACATTTTCTATCTGAAATGTTTGAGTCTTCCCATTACAAGTAACTAGTGCATTTTAGTATTTTGAACATAAACAAAGATTTCATTACCTAAATGTAATGCCCTGTATGGGAAACTGAAAGTTTCAAATTTACCCGCTCTCATCAATCCATAATTCTCAACGAAAATAACTTATATACATTGAAAATTGTTTATGGGTTGTTTAATTTGCACAAAATTGCACATGGATTGACTTTTATTTATCAAAACACAGTGTTCTAGTTTACCTTCTGCTAAAATAATCATTAACAGTTTATTCTTATCCAAGGCTAAATTAATCTTTGGATGGTTCCAAATCCCTGTTGCATTGTCTATTTCAAATGGGAAAGGATGTATTGTATATAGGTTAAATAAGTTCATACCCTTAAAAGGAATCAACAACAACAAGTATATACCCTTTTATTACTTTTACAGTTGACATAGTATAATACCAAAATATATTTTCTCTCAAAGGCTTGGAATGGCTATTTACTATACACCAATCTATAATTTCTTTCAAAGTTTTTGGAAAAATTTGTGCATTCAATAATCCGTTCACAATCTCCTTATGATCGCTAATCTCAATTTCCACTTCATGAACTATTCTAAACACTTGTTCAAGGTCAGCTATCTTGTTAGAAATATTCACATTAACTTGATTGATAAATTTCCCCATCTTTTTAATGTTTTCTATATTCTTATTATTTTCTATTGAAATACTTATAAGATTACCCTTTTGGTTAGCCCATTTCTCGATTAGTTCTAAACGATCAGTTATACCTTTAACATCGCTTTCGGTAGCCACTCCAAACAAAGCACCACTACCTACAAAAGGTAATAAGGATCTATTTTCTCTTTGAGGCATGACAATGTCTCCAATTTTATCATGTAAGTTTCTTAATAATTCTAGAAAGGCAGAATCACTATGGGTTAGTATACACGTTCGTATATATTTATCTTACTGTTTCAAATGATCTTCACTACATCAAAATCCGTTACCAGTTCACCTTTTCCATGTGTTTGTATCAAGGCCCCACTTTTAATGTTTATTGCGCAAGTGATACCGACCACTAGGGGTAGGATCAGAAGCAAGTTTTTCCACCACTTCCTGTAAAATTTGAGAGGACCATGTATTAGTTTTTATAGGTAGTAGGTTGGCCAGGGCACCAGCCACCCGTTGAGATACTACCGCTAGAGAGTTATGGGGTCTTTTGACTGGCCAGACAGTACTACATTGGATCCTCCTCTCTGGTTACGGTTCATTTTCCCTTTGCCTACATACACACTGAATAGTCTGGCATATTCTTTACATATTCTCCTCTATCCTCATACACCTGACAACACAGATTACCAAACAATTCTTCATCACCCAAGGGGTTACTGCACTGTAATTGTTCAGTGCCACTTTCCTCTTGGTAAGGGTAGAAGAGACTCTTTAGCTATGGTAAGCAGCTCTTCTAGGAGAAGGACACTCCAAAATCAAACCACTGTTCTCTAGTCTTGGGTAGTGCCATAGCCTCTGTACCATGGCCTTTCACTGTCTTGGGTTAGAGTTCTCTTGCTTGAGGGTACACTCGAGTACACTCTCCTATCTTATTTCTCTTCCTCTTGTTTTGTTAAAGTTTTTATAGTTTATATAGGAGATATTTATTGTTGTTACTCTTCTTAGAATATTTTATTTTTCCTTTTTTCCTTTCCGCACTGAGCTATTTTCCCTGTTGGAGCCCCTGGGCTTATAGCATACTGCTTTTCCAACTAGGGTTGTAGCTTAGTAAGTAATAATAATAATAATAATAATAATAATAATATAACCTTTAAATGATTCCAATGGGCATACCTTACATCTAAACTCTGTTCATGTATCAGTTTAGATTTATTATTCTTTTCCCTTTCTAACACTCGATAAGGACCTTCCAATTTTGGAGACACCTTTTCATTTGGTCCTTCTTTTACATGAACCTTTATATATAGTTGTGACCCTAACTTAAGGTCGCTATTGGAGCTAATTGTGTCATAGTATTTCTTATTTACCTGTTGCCCTCACTCCTAATCGCGGAAATTGGTATATTCAAATAATCAGTCAGGGTATGGAGCCCTATAATATTTACAGTACTACCTGAATCTATCAAACTAAGACATTCTTTACCTTCTATCTTGACATTTATTGTGGGTAATACTTGCTGTCATAAGGAAAAATATGTTGCTGGCAACGTGGATTCGCTTCCGCTACCTGCAACATCCTTCCATTCATTGGTTTCCCTATTTCCTGGACTCCCCTTCTGCTCTTCTAGTCACTTTCTGTTACCTTGTCTTTCTTCTGTGTAATTTGTAGGATTTGAGTTATCCTTTGCTTGTGCCTCAGGAGTACTATCTGAAGGTTTATTAGACTTCTTACCTTAGTACCAACATTCTTGGTCTGTGTGACCTCCTCTTTGGCAATAATTGCAATACCTATTCTTTGGTCTATCTCCTTTATGATGATAATTTCCTCTAGATTTATATGTATCACTATAATTTCCCTTGCTTTGTTCATTTGTTCTACAAGGGGGCTGATTATATTGATAATTTCTATTGTAATTCTTATTCTTACTGGACTCCTTATCTTCCTTGTAATTATTATACCTCTTTTGTTCGGTGACCGCTGGAAAAGTGACCTCCTCAATTTGGGTCTCTTTTTTTCTGGGTACGATCTAACGCTAATTCTTTAAAACCTTTCCTTTCTTTTTTCACCAAAGGCTGCATACCGTAGGCCATATAAGTCAGAATTTCCTCTAAATCTACCAGTTTGTTATTATCCTCATAAAACTAGGTTCTCTCTCTTACAGTGATCGTGGGTAAAGACATAATATCTTCTCTAAATACTCCTAAAGGATTCAGAACCAGAGTATACAAACTGAGCATGGAATCACCTTCAAAATTAGCTGACATAAATCTATACAAGTTCAACAACCGATCGGTCTCCTTGGCCGATCGCCACAATAATCTGCATTCCTACTTGAACTCGTT
>NC_090737.1:85800760-85805760 GCF_036898095.1 Palaemon carinicauda | reverse complement strand
GGTCTATCTACTGAGCCCTCAGCAGCCATTGCCAAGCCCCCCTTAGTCCTAGTTTGGGTGGAGAGTAGGCTTTGGCACTGGTTCATATATATCTATGGTCAGTATCTCGAGGATTGTCCTGCTTGATAGGGCAATGTCATTATCCCTTGCGTCTGCCATTCATGAGTAGCGTTTAATCCTTTAATTGAACTTCGGAATCAAAAGATGATTAGCTCTGGTTTTATTCTACTGCTCTGATTTTATTCTACTGTAATGGAGATGTCGGCAAGATGATATCTTTCTTGGCCTCTGTCTTGACCCAGTTTGTTTGGAATAAAAAGATAGTTTTAGGGTAAATAAAATTTGAAACACACACAAAGAGCCATGTTCGATAATTATAGGTTAAGTGCTACTTAAAGATGTCTTGCAACTAGAAGAAGTTACGAAGATCTTAAATATTCTACGGTAATATCGCATCAAGCTACTAGCTGTATTATCATTGAAATATGTGATATTATGTATAATTGTTTACTCTTAGATTATGTAAAGGTAAGTAAAATGAATGGTGTTATACTCATTAATTGAATATATGTTTATTTCGATTAGGTAATCTACAAAACTAAAATGATCTTAGTAGCTTCTATATTCGCCAGCGAAGAATTTGTTTTCAAAATATATATACATTTAAAACTAAATCCAATGAAAAGGGAGCTATAAGTTAGCCTATCATTAAAATTATGACTTTATTGTAGGGTGCGAAGTCACATTTTGTTCTTTTTGAGAAGTTAACACAATAAAGTCAGCAGAGATGAAGAGGTCTAGTGAGTTGACATATCACAATTTTAAGAAAGTTAGAACGCTTAAACTATGGGAAATAAGCTACAAACTCATCAGGCTTATTAGAGGGAACAAGAGGACTACATTCAGGCCCATGATTTTCAAAGGTTAGGTTATTTAAGAAAGATTGGGTTCTTGAATGATGCACTTAACATTGTATAATCATCTTTTTTTCATACAGAATATCACTAATCTTCTTTTTCTAGAACTATTACATTTTGTCTTGGCAGATAACCCGTCTTCATGGATTGTGTTTGCGAAAGATTTCAAACCGATCAAATATATTTATGCATGTATATGCGCATGTTAATGAGAGAGAGAGAGAGAGAGAGAGAGAGAGAGAGAGAGAGAGAGAGAGAGAGAGAGAGAGAGAGAGAGAGAGAGAGAGAGAGAGAGAGAGAGCGAGTAAATGCAAGGTTACTTGAAATTAAATATAATGTAATATTAATTCCTCTCTAGCATAGCCAGCTTAAACCAACTTCAATGACACACCCTGCAGGATCTGGAAGAGAACTGAGCAAAACAGTGGCCAACCCACACCAATGTTCAGGAAGCCTGAAATATAATCTCTATTCAGGCATATATAACGGAATGAACTGTTTGCTCAAGTTGCCAGTAAAAACAGAAAAGTAATATTTAGGTCTGCCTCTGAGGGTTAATAGGCACCTTGTCTATTATAATGCTTTAGATGTTGGGGAAAGCACCTACACAGCTTTTTATCTTTTGCTAAAACCTAAAACATATGGTCGCATATTAAGTTTTTATATAATATATGTTGAGAGATGGTATGGAAAAGATAATAATATGATATTACATTATAATCCAGAGATGGAAACAACTCTAACGTGAAGCTAGAAAAATGCAAAACACCCACCAAACCCGCCTACATCCCCTCAAAAAAAATATTCCATAAAAGACTGTTAAACATATAGTACGAGTGAAATTTTCTGGCATATCTAAACAAAAAATGAGCTATATTTGATGTTTGTTGTATTATATTCTAAACTAAGAAACATTCCGTTGTATATGGTGAAATTATACACATAAACTTATTGTCAATGTGGTTCTAGATTAATAAACATGAAGTTATCCAGCAGCTGTTTCTTGGGCGCACGCTGATCTGTTAATTCTTTTAGCTGCTTTCGCTAATAAAGATTTTTTTTCTTTTTTGATACTCGATAAATCAACGAGAGTACGTATAAATTATTAATATTCAAGTGGCGGAAAATTATGTGAGTGAACATTATGAAATTCTCTTTACACATGCTATGAATGTCTATGATATAACATTTACGTAGAGTAAAAATGAATAAAAAAAAAGACAGTGGATTTTACAAAGCAACCTTATTCAAAGAGATGTAAATCGAATATTCAATAAGAAATATCTCAGTGTAATAGATATTAAAGCCTCTTGAATACACTTTTTTTCTTAAAGATGTATAGACCAAAATCAAAGTCCCTGGATTAATTGAAATATTTCATGAAGAGTTGGATTTTTGCAAAAGGATATGTGGTACACCTTTTCAGTTGTCATTTCTGAATAAAACTCCTACAGAGTGTACTCTCTCGAAGTAAATTGCCTTGGAAACGGCCAGGATCTAATATGGGTGGGAGGCGCTCAGATAACTTTGAAGTACTTGGCTTTTACCATCAACAATCAAGAAGCAGCCCCTTTAAGAAAAAAATTAACTTAATTTCATATAATTGTGGGAGAGAACTAATTATATATAAAATCATTTAAAATTTGTTACTTCTTCCCTGCAATGTGTGAAAGCTGTCATTGGACTAATCACGAGTATTCACAAGAGAAAATAATATTCTATTATGAATATAAATTTTAGATATTGTCACACATTGTGATTAAAAATATTTAAAATTAGAATAAATTCATTATAAATGCTTATAACTCACTTTCTTTTTACAATATGATTCAATTTACCTAGAAAAAATATCAAAGGTATAAAATTGGTATCGAATGAATATTGTGTACTTTTGTTAGAAAATACAGAGTAACTATTTATTGAAACCTCTCCGATAAAACATTTCGTAAGGAGAGTGGGAAAAGAGGTTACCAATTGCAAATATTCAGAAAAAGGTTGAATTAAGAAATAAGTGATAGTTAATTGATTATTGGTCACTGTTTACGCCAAAGTATTAAATTTTCTTGGGGAAACGGTAAAATATTTGAACGATTGGTGGATGACTTTGAGAAGAAAATATTACAAAAGATGCCAAACAATATTGAAAAGGCAATCCAGTTAGTTAAGTTATAAGGTAAAAATATGAAAAAAAAAAAAAACAGTTAATATAGTCTCAAAATTGGAAATACTTTTTCATTAACCTATTGATAATCTTATCCTTACAAAGATTATATTACCGTCGACATATTTCCAATAAGATGTCAAGTTATCTGACTATCATAAATCTCGTACAAATATCCTGCATGTTTATTGAATTTGCATCCAAAAAGTACATCGCTACCCTTTAGTATAAATTTAATAGAAAACGTGCAATTTCTTGCTCTCCTTTATTCACACTTCGTCTTAAAAAAAAAAAAAAATCATATTGATTGGAATGGACAGTAAGCGGTGATCACTGTTGATATTCATTACCAGTGCCAATTTTGGGTAGTTTTAAGTTTGGATATTTGAACGACGAGGCTTTGCCTTGACAGGTGTCAAGAAAGGGATTAGGCCTCCTAATGGGATCATCTCTTGTCTCTTTATTATATATAAAGGAAATAAAAGAATTCTTGTCAAGACGTTCAGAAAAAGTTAAAAGAAATACTTTATATGGATTATGAAATCAAATATATAAACTAGAAAGGAAATTATGATACTTTTCGAGAAAGAATAAACAAAATGAACATATAATATATTAGAAAAGGAGGAAGTAAATATTTGTGGTTAGTTTATGAAGTAGGATTTCTTTTTTTTAACATAGGAAGGAAAACATGTGTTACGATTTTAATAAAAAAACGAAAAAGAAGGATATAAACTGTAAAAGTTTGCCTTTCGGAAAACACAGGCGGTTATTGAAAAAAATTAGAAACAATTATATGAATGAAAGCAGCAGTTTACTTCTAGAGATCTGTTGAAAGGAATTTTTCATACACTAAATATATTCGCATTTTTTGGAGTACTCAAGGCTAAAACCTCCAAAATTAGAATAATTAGGAAATTGTCTCTACGTTAGATCAACATAATTCATTTTTGGAATATGTTCGTGTAAACTAATCTGCTACACCCCATCCCCGCGAAAAAGAAAAACAAATGGTATTACAAAGGAATGTAAGGTCAGAGTTGATGTTTGAATAAGGGAAGTATTCATAATTCCTTGAAAAACAACGGCTAGTAGATGAACGTTCCTGTTCCTACAGTTATAGAGATTTATAAAACAATAGGCTGACAATGGGTATAATTGTACTTAGAGGAGCCACGAGGCCGTGATTTAGGACAAAACTCTCCAGAAAATATCACCTGCCAAACAAGAAGAGAAAATAATCAGTAACAATAATTTTTTACAAATTAAGCATATAGTATGTTGAATATTTTATCATATTATTTGTTTGATTATTATTATTGTTATTTTTTATTATTATTATTATTGATTATTTATTATTATTATTATTATTATTATTATATTATTATTATTATTATTATTATATACACAAGGATATTTGTATAATGTAACGCCAGTACCCAGTAGTTTATAACTAGAAAGACGTGAAAAAAAATAACAAATAATCCAGATGTGACGGATTTAAAGAGTTATAATCACTTTTGTATATAATATTCAGAATATAATCATGAGATGTTTCTTTCACATGTAAAAAAAAAAAAAAAAAAAAAAAAAAAAAAAAAAAAAAAAAAAAAAAAAAAAACACAATCTACATTTACTTCGGCTTTCATTACTTTTCAGTTAGATCTCTGTGATACTGGGGACGCAGAATATAGAAAGTACTCGTCATAGTATCATTAATGTATTATGTAAAATACTACTTGAAGAATTAAGTACACGAATGTTCTTAAGCGAAAATTACTTTTTTTTTCATAGATATATATTACCAGGTAGAAATATACATTAGAATATGTAAGGAAAGCGTTAGGCCAAGTCAAATGATTAAATATCCCGCCTGGATGTAATGTTTTCTTAAGAGAAGTATGAGAAGGCATTTATACAAA
>NC_090737.1:85788260-85790760 GCF_036898095.1 Palaemon carinicauda | reverse complement strand
AACGCTCCCCATTTACCCGGACTTGGGACCGGCATCAAGTTGAGCCTGGTTTACCCCCACCCCCCTCCTCAGTGGCTGTGTTAGAAAGATTCATCGTGTTGGAGTTATTTAATTAACTGAATAAAATAGAAACTAAAAGATTAATGTTATCATAGTTGCAGCTCTCTGAAAATTTTCATTCGAGACATAATTTTGTTTCATGAATTCTTAATATTTTTTTACCAATTGTATCTCACTAACTAAAACATTCACCTGAATTTAATATCATATATAAGAACTATATGCTCTCTAATCATGAGAGTTTTGAGAGGTTATTTGCCCTGCCTGACATCAGCTGATTACATTTTTTTATTTTTTTAAAGGGTATCCAAGGAAGAGATGTAAATGATTGTTTATGGTATAGATGAAATGAGATGTTTGCCCTTATAATAGTATATATATATATATATATATATATATATATATATATATATATATATATATATATATATATATATATATATATATATGTGTGTGTGTGTGTATATATATATAAATATATTTATATATGTATATATATATGTATATATATATATATATATATATATATATATATATATATATATATATATATATATATATATATATATGTATATATATATATATATATATATATATATATATATATATATATATATATATATATATATATATATATATATATATATAACTGCTCGTAATAGATTCTCTACTTTTCTCTATCCTGTGCCTGATGAAACAATTCATTTGGGTTTCCCAAAGAGATTCCTACATCGAATTTTTCTTGGCCATCCTACAGGTCTTCTTCCAGCAACTTCAGCAAAGAATATCCTCTTTGGAGCTCTATCTTCATCCATACAAGCGATATGTCCTGCCCATTGGAGTCTTCTTGATCTAATCACATCACATATATTTGGTTGGTTTGTACTATTTCTTATTTCTTTATGTCGTCTTCTCCATCGATATATATATATATATATATATATATATATATATATATATATATATATATATATATATATATATATATATATATATATATGTGTGTGTGTGTATATATATATATATATATATATATATATATATATATATATATATATATATATATATATATATATATATATATATATATATATATATATATATATACATATATATATATATATTTATACCTCATACTTGTGATCGAACGCTAGCCTCTTCTAAGGAAAGGCCAGGTGCTAGCGTTTGATCCCATGTATGAAGTAAAAATTTATTTCTATTTGAACACGATGTTTTGTTGATATTTATCCATATATATATATATATATATATATATATATATATATATATATATATATATATATATATATATATATATATATATATATATATATATATATACATATATATATATATTATTATTATTATTATTATTATTACTATCCAAGCTACAACCCTAGTTGGAAAAGCAAGATGCTATAAGCCCAGGGGCTCCAACAGGGAAAAATAGCCCAGTGAGGAAAGGAAATAAGGAAATAAATAAATGAAGAGAACAAATTAACAATAAATCATTCTAAAAACAGTAACAACGTCAAAACAGACATGTCATATATAAACTATTAACAGCATCAAAAACAAATATGTCATAAATAAACTATAAAAAGACTCATGTCCGCCTGGTCAACAAAAAAACATTTGCTCCAACTTTGAACTTTTGAAGTTCTACTGATTCAACTACCCGATTAGGAAGATCATTCCACAACTTGGTAACAGCTGGAATAAAACTTCTAGAGTACTGCGTAGTATTGAGTCTCGTGATGGAGAAGGCCTGGCTATTAGAATTAACTGCCTGCCTAGTATTACGAACAGGATAGAATTGTCCAGGGAGATCTGAATGTAAAGGATGGTCAGAGTTATGAAAAATCTTATGCAACATGCATAATGAACTAATTGAACGACGGTGCCAGAGATTAATATCTAGATCAGGAATAAGAAATTTAATAGACCGTAAGTTTCTGTCCAACAAATTAAGATGAGAATCAGCAGCTGAAGACCAAACAGGAGAACAATACTCAAAACAAGGTAGAATGAAAGAATTAAACCACTTCTTCAGGATAGATTGATCACCGAAAATCTTGAAAGACTTTCTCAATAAGCCTATTTTTTGTGGAATTGAAGAAGACAGAGACCTTATATGTTTCTCAAAAGTAAATTTACTGTCGAGAATCACACCTAAAATTTTGAAAGAGTCATACATATTTAAAGAAACATTATCAATACTGAGATCCGGATGTTGAGGAGCCACCGTCCTTGACCTACTTACAATCATACTTTGAGTTTTGTTAGGATTCAACTTCATACCCCATAATTTGCACCATGCACTAATTCTAGCTAAATCTCTATTAAGGGATTCACCAACCCTAGATCTACATTCAGGGGATGGAATTGATGCAAAGAGAGTAGGATCATCTGCATATGCAACAAGCTTGTTTTCTAGGCC
>NC_090737.1:85755760-85778260 GCF_036898095.1 Palaemon carinicauda | reverse complement strand
TTGTCTCTGGCCCTACCCTTGGACCACAAGGACTGGAAGGACGTCCATCTGACCTTCTCAGTCGGGAAGTTGGAGGCTGACATTGCCGGACGTCAGTTCGGTGAGAACCTCCCCAAGCTGTGTGACTTTCTTTTGCGAAGGGAGCTCGAAACGAAAGAAAGACTGGATGCCTCAATGTCTCTTTAAACCATTCTTGAGACAATGGCAAGCGACCCCAAGGTTCATCAGATGTTCATGGTAGTAACTAAGATTCATCTGGCCACAGTGACGAAGGACCTTTACAGCTTTGTCAAGGCGAGGAGAGCTTGTAGGGAGTTCCTGTTCGCCTCGGCTGTGGTGAGGCACGAGCCAAGGAAACTAATCTCCTCTAACATTTGGGGCAAAGACCTTTTCCCTAGCGAATCGGTCAAGGAGGTTGTAGATAAAGCTGCCACGGAGAATAGAAACCTTCTCCAGAAGTGGGGCTTATCTATCAAGAGAAAATCTTCCCCGGATAAGGGTCCCCAAACCAAAGAGGAAGACCAAGAAGACAAGGCTACCCTCTCGGCCAGCCAAGCCATTCAGACAGCAACAGCAACAGCAATTGCCTATGCCTTCAGTGCCCCAGATGGTGCCACAAACCCCGACCACATTCCAGTGGGTACCCCAAGCCATGCCGACGCAGTCCCCGGCATTTAACCCAACGTTCAAAGGACAGTCAAGTACCTTTCGAGCAAAGCCTAGAGGAGCAGCCAGAGGCTCGTCTAGGCGCCCCTCAAGGGGGAGGGGATTCAGGGGTGGTCGCAGTCAGGGAGGCAAGACCTCAGGACAGCAGTCAAAGTGAGGTGATACCGGTAGGAGGGAGACTTCAGAATTTTCGGGATCGGTGGACCTTCGATCCCTGGGCCCACAGCCTACTCAAGAATGGACTGGTTTGGAGCTGGTACAGCATTCCACCCCTGTGCCCTCGATTTTTCCAACACTCCACCCCTGTTCTGGAGGAGACACATTTAAGAACTGTTGGAGAAAAAAGTGATCCGAAGGGTAAAGTCCATCAAATTCCAAGGGAGGCTTTTTTGTGTTCCCAAGAAGGACTCAGAAAAACTCAGAGTCATTCTGGACTTATCGCCACTCAACAAGTTCATAGTGAACTGCAAGTTTAAGATGCTAACACTGCAACACATAAGGACCTTACTGCCCAGGAGGGCATTTATCGTCTCCATAGATTTGTCAGACGCCTTTTGGCACGTTCCAATCAATCGTAATCTCTCCCCCTACCTGGAATTCAAACTACATCGAAGACTCTATGCCTTCAAAGCTATGCCATTCGGGCTAAACATAGCCCCAAGGATCTTCACGAAGCTTGCGAGCGTAGCTCTCAAACAATTACGCCTAAAGGGAATTCAGGTGGTAGCCTACCTGGACGACTGGCTGGTGTGGGCAGCATCCAAGACGGAATGCTTGCAAGCTTCTCTGCAGGTGATCTAGTTCCTAGAGTATCTTGCTTCAAGATCAACAGAAAAAAGTCTCGACTTTCTCCATCTCAAAAATTCCAGTGGTTGGGAATCCACTGGGACCTAGTGTCACACCGATTCTCCATCCCGGCGAAGAAGAGGAAGGAGATAGCGGGTTCTGTCAAGAGACTTCTGGATTCTGAAAGGATATCAAGACCCGAACAGGAGAGAGAGCTGGGTTCTCTCCAGTTTGCTTCAATAACAGACCCGGTGCTAAGAGCACAACTAAAGGATGAAACAGGAGTTTGGAGAAATTATGCATCAAACGCGGAAAGAGATCTGAGAAGACCAGTTCCGCTTCATCTACGCACTCTTCTCAGGCCTTGGTCCCAAGCCAGGCAACTAAAGAAGTCGGTACTTCTTCAGCCACCTCCCCCCTCGTTGACTATTCACACAGACGTGAAGAAAGTCTCCCCGTGTCGCTCGACCCACATAAAGTTGGTGCTGAACATCGAGGTGATTGTGAGGTGCTTGAATTGACAAGGATCGAGGTCACCACCTCTCAACCAGGTGATGTTGGCCATCTTTTGACTGGCGGAAAAGAAGAAGTGGTACCTGTCGGCAGTTCACCTTCAAGGAGTCCGCAATGTGACAGCGGACGCTCTATCCAGGTTCTCACCGATAGAGTCGGAATGGTCCCTAGATGCAGGATCATTCTCCTGCATCTTGAGTCAAGTCCCAGAACTGCAGATAGACCTCTTTGCGATGAAAGACAACAAGAAGTTACCCCTTTACGTGTCCCCGTACGAGGACCCCGTGGCGGAAGCAGTGGACGCGATGTCCCTCGACTGGAACAGATGGTCCAGGATTTACCTGTTCCCTCCTCACAACCTTCTGTTGAGGGTCCTCAACAAACTGAGATCCTTCAAGGGAGTAGCGGCAATAGTGGCTCACAAGTGGCCGAACAGAGTGTGGTTCCCTCTGGCATTGGAACTACGGCTGAAGTTTCTACCGTTACCAGATCCAGTTCTGACCCAGCGAGTCCAGAAGTCGACTGTCTGCGCTTCATTACAGAAAACCCAGACCCTGCAGCTCATGATTTTCTCTCCCTAGCGATGAGAAAGCGTTTCGGGATTTCGAGAGACAGTATAGACTTCCTAGAGGAATATAAGTGCAAATCTTCTAGAAGGCAAAATGAGTCATCTTGTAGAAAATGGGTAGCCTTTGTCAAGGCGAATAATCTGCATGAGATCTCGACGGACCTCTGCTTATCTTTCTTCATCCACCTCCATGGTCAAGGATTAGCAGCTGACACAATTTCAACGTGTAAATCTGCTTTGACAAGACCCATTTTATATGCCTTCCAGGTCGACCTCGCTAACGAGATTTTTAATAACATTCCGAAAGCCTGTGCTAGGCTCAGACCTTCAGCACCTCCAAAGCCCATTTCATGGTCTTTAGATAAAGTTCTTCATTTCACTTCACTGTTGAACAATGAGGAGTTTGCGTAAAGGATTTGCCCAAAATGTTATTTTCCTATTTGCACTCGCATCCGGGGCCAGGGTTAGTGAGATTGTATCCCTCTCGAGAGAAAGGTCGCGTTCAGTTCTTGGATGGGGGAGAGCGGAACCTGTTTCTGGATCCTACGTTTCTCGCCAAGAACGAGTTACCCACCAACAGGTGGGGTCCCTGGAGAATCTGCCCTCTGAAAGAAGATGCATCTCTATGTCCAGTAGAATGCCTAAAGGTCTATCTTTGTAGAACTTCAGACTTCAGGGGTGGTCAACTATTCACGGGAGAAACATTAGGCTCAAATTTATCACTGAAACAACTCAGGGCGAAAATTGCATATTTTATTCGCAGAACGGATCCTGACAGTACACCCGCTGGTCGCGATTCTAGGAAAGTTGCCTCATCCTTAAATTTCTTTAATTGTATGGATTTTGAACATCTTCGTTCCTACACTGCCTAGAAGTCTTCCAGAGTGTTCTTTCGTCACTATGCGAAGCAGTGGTAGCAGTGGGTTGCGTCATTAACCCTGCTGTTTAACTCTGCGAGGAACAGTGGATTTAATTGGGACGATTAATTCCGGGGTGAGTGTGTAGTTACATACTGTTCTACAAACTAAGTATGAGGGCACCGGGTTGCCCACGTTGACTGTTCCACTTTCAAAGGTGAACCTAGCATAAGTGCAGACATGTATGCCGAGCTTTTCTAACGCTAATGTGACTGATTAGTAATACAGGCTTTTACAACTTTGATACTTTGGTATGTTAAAAGTGGCGCTAATGTTTTTCTTTCAGATAAACAAGTTTCTGTTTACTATCATGCTTATGCTTAATGTTTTGGTTATTCTCCTCTTTTATATATATATTTGTTGTTACCTGTTTTATTTATTGTCTGTCAATAAACTAGTTCTTGCGAACCTTGCGTCTCCTTCACATGTGTCAATTTATTGATAATAATTCAGCATTCTTACTATGTATATTTATCTGGGATAATTCTAATAGATTGTTCCTTTATGCAAGCTATTTTTGCATTAGTTTATGCTTTCCCTTAGCGGGAGGACTCCATGCCCTAAGGGGACGGTGGCGGATATGCAAGTTTCCTCCTACTCGGATATAAACCTTTGTCCAATACAGTATTGAACGGAGAACTGGTCGATATTTCATATTGACGCAGTGGTTCTTTATAAACTACGCTTTACATAATATAGGGTGAGACCACTATATTGGCTTGCTCGTTATTCATACATAGGTATATTTACTCTTCTTGACTTTTCCAGAGTCTAGTAGGACTCTTCCCTGTAGGGGGCAGGAAGCACTAACATGGTTTATGGTTAGTTGAAAAGATGTATAACGGTAACATCTTAGGTCTCTAGGTCTAGTCGACCGGGGAAATACCTCCGGGGAGTACGGCACGTTTCGAGAATCCACAGATACAGTAATGCTCTGGTATACTTCCATCAGGACGATATGGCTTGAGCCCAAAAAACTGATTTCAAGTGAAGCAAAAAATCTATTTTTGGGTGAGATGGCCATGTCGTCCTGATGGACCCGCCCTTCCCTTTCTATGAAAGGGCTGTAGGTCCCCTCCCTACATACAATATCTGTAGCACCTCGTGTATCGCTGCAAGGAATACAGATGGCGCCGTGAGTGGCGCAATGCACGCTTACGAAACGGGTCAGGAGAGAGCCATGCAAGAGGCTCTCCTTTTGTTTCTCGTTTTTGTTTTCTTGCTAGTTGACCCCTTCGAAGTGTTATCTCTGTTCGGGGTGCAGATTTCCATGTGGCGTGTCAAGAATACGTCCTCTGATATTTCGTGATATCCCTAGTTCTTTTATTAGGGATATTCGCTCCAGGAGTTAGAATTCTGGGTACCTTAAGGTAAATTCTCTGGGAATATCGCTGTAGTCGTAATATACCCAAGGAAGCTACCCTATAGGAACTTCCATCAGGACGACATGGCCATCTCACCCAAAAATAGATTTTTCGCTTCGCTCAAAATCCGTTATATATATATATATATATATATATATATATATATATATATATATATATATATATATATATATATATATATATATATATATATATATATATATATATATATATATATATATATATATATATATATATATATATATATATATATATATATATATATATATATATATATATATATATATATATATATATATAATGCATATGCTGTTCTCACCTGCATTGAATTAAGAAACATATTTACTAAAATGCATAATATTTGCTGAGGATATGATGATGATGTTTATTTTATAACTGATTTATACTTCGGAATGCCTTGTCATCAAACAGAAATTTGCAGGATGATCGCACAACGTACTCAGGTGTTGGCGAAGTAACAGAAATTTTACCATTTTATTTTCCATTGTTTCATTTGTCTATATTGATTACGCTGATAATAAGTTCATCAAATTATAACATAGCGATATACCTTCTGTCATTTAACTATTAGTCCTTAAATTATTTGAAATTGTAATTAATAGCAATATTTTTCATTCAGTGAAATTTCAATTGGCAGGGCTGTCCCAAACTCATCCTATCAATTTAAACTATGCAAATGATTGTTACCTTGGTCATTTGTATAAGGATATGACTTAATTCCCATGTGTTCTGACGAAAAAAGGTTATATCAAACACTTCTATCAGTAAATTCAGACTGCTTCCGATAGCAAAGGAAAAATTCACACCATTCTTTGATAAGAATATTCATTCCTAATAAGAAAATAATCATTGGACAGTTTACCAACTAACAATTCTCGATCTTCTACCTCATAAATTTTCCTCTTCTAAGATAGTATACAAGAGAGGGGCTTTAGTATACTTTCATACATGTCCCCAATTGCTCTTGTATTGTCTTCTAAGGTGAGATTGATGCCTCCTATACCTTCTAAGTCGATACCAATCTCTTGGCGAGATTTAAAAGCAATTCCCCTTCCCTCTGATAAGCCTAGGCTACCCTCAGCTAGCTTTGCTGTGAACTGAGTTCTGGTAAAATTTACTGGGGTGTTTCGTTTCTTTCTCTTAACCACTGAGTCGGTTTTTTGAGTTAGAACGGGACATCAGAGGAAAGTCTGTGTTAGGCATCTTACTGTCTCGGTGAAATGATTTCCCAAGTCAGGTTAAGTTGTCTATACAGGAGGCTAGTCCTCCCTAGACCATACGTGGAGGTTTTTGTTTTACAATACCTCCTTCCTCGGTCTAGAAGACAGTTTTATGCTAGTGATCTTAGACCGAAAAAATTATTTCTTCATTGTCTAAGATACCTGGTACGAGATTCTGTTCTCATGCGAGATTGTGTCCTATGGCCACTTTCTCACTTGACTAACCCAACCGGGGGAAATGATTTCCCTTACTAGAGGTTACATTATGAGATCAGAATCCTTTAAGTTGGGTAATGCCTTCAGGTATTGCATAATTATAGGACTTTTTCCCCCTTCCCCGCTGTTTCTTTTGTGTTGGATGAACCATTACCCTCCCTGGCCGTCATTCTATATTCGACCATAAGGGTAATCTATAGAACTGGCTTGAGGTTCCCTGTCTGCCGGCAGGTAACCTCATAATCATTAGAGTGTTCTTCAGTCCTTCCTTGGATTGCCTTCCATAGCCCATACGGATGGGATATGGTTGGGTGGAAGCCCGAATATAATTCCCCCTTCAACTTGAACCCTCATTCGGGATGTAGGCGGCAAGGCTGAGCCTTTGCCTTCCTCCATCCTCTCTCTTTTTCTCTACCTTTCCTTATACTGGGCTGGCCGCCGGCAGCTTATAGCTGTCGGCGGTTATGTTGGTTGTCTGTCGGCCGCCAGTTATTCTGCCGCCACTTGCCGATGTTGTCGCTGAGCGATAACCCAACGACAATAAACATACTATGACCAGTGGCCGGCAACTAAGTTGTCGGCTGGCAGTCGGCCACCCAAAGTATATTTCTGAAGACAGTAACTGCGTTCAATGAACCAGAATAGGCCGGCGTATGTCGGAAAGGCCAGCATATGTCGGCAGGCCCGGCATATGTTGGCAGGCCCGGCATGTGCTGGCAGGCCCGGCAGGTCTGGCGGCATACCACCGCCTGTCAGTGCTGTAGTCAAAAAAGTTTTTTCCAACCTACAAGGTGCTTCATGGGCAGCCTATTGTGAGACCATCACACATAAGAAAATGATCCTGTCTACCACTTAATGGTTATTAACCATTAATTTACTCCCAATATTGAACCTGGGACATTGTGTTAAGAAGACACTTTATATCAAAGGATATTATCTTACCATACAAAATTTATTAAGAATTTATTGTTCAATATTGGAGGAGGTCATAGCAATGGGCTGGACAGGAAACACAAGTAGGTATCTTTCCTATTTTCTAGCTTACTCTATCCAAACTAATATTAAAAAAAAAAAAAAAAAAATATGTATGCTGAAATATGAGAATTTTACCAAATACTTGTATGCTTTCTTTCTTTATGGGAGGAGCATCCCGAGTGCAGGAACAGCTTTTGCAGGGTCTGTAGTAAGAACTTCTACGGCCATGACGTGTGCATGGCCCATGCTCGCTGCGCAGTCACCAAGGGGGCTCTCAAATACTGGGACCCACAGGTATGTACCGTTTGTGACAAACTGATAAAAGAGGACTTTGATGATCAAAAGTCTACTGAGTCAAGGGATGCAGCAAGGGACACACTGCGAAAATGGGTCAGGGGTTTTCAGAAGAACACCTGTGTCCTTTACCTTCCTAATGAGAGGATGAGGGACTGTCTTTTCCCTAGGGCATCTGCGGATACAATCATTCCTCAGGCTCTACCTGAGTTTCCCCAAGTACAGATTCCAATGGAATCTGTTGTTTTGGACGCCTTGTAGGGCATACAATTAGATGACAACATGTCGGTCGTCTCAGAGGAGACTGAGAACAATATCCTACTGGAAGAACTGGAGCAGGATGATGACGTACCTTCTGAGGCTGAAGTCGATAAGACCGAAACGATTTCGGAATCATCAGCCACGGTGATTGAGCCGATGCCTTCGACTTTATCTACTGCACCCCAGTTAGATTCCATCACGAGTACGTTGCACTCGCTGATGTCTATGGTGCAGGACATTCAGAAGATATCATCCGAGAAAGAAGCTTCTCTTCGGACGGAAATGCATCAGCTGGTTGCAACACGTTTAGCCTCGAAGAAGCTAAACGTTAAGGATCTCCCCCCTTTCTCTGATGTTAACCCTTGGAGATATGCAGAGCATATGCCAATGTCGGGGTGGGGGGGGGGGTGGGGGGGGAAAGATCTTCCTTTCGGAGAAACTGGGCAATGTCCCAGTAGAGGAAATTGAGTTTTGGCCCAGCAAAGGGGCCTACCCGGACTGCTATGTCCGTCTTTGGAGGGAACCTGCATCCAAGGAGGAAACAGAGCCGAAGGAGACGATTGTCCGTGAACTCTCTAAGGCTCAGGCCTTATATACAACCACCTTGAAAGAGAGGGCCTTTACTAGTTCCAAGGTGCCAGCTCTCAGCAAAAAGCACCCATCCTTTATTGCTGACTGCCTTCCCCTTTATGGACAAAGGGTTTAAGGCAGCCTTAAAGGCAGTTGAAGCAGGGAAACCTTACCCTACACTGGAGGGGTGTAGACCATTTTCCCTTGCTTTTCCATTAGATGATAAAGACTGGAAGGATGTTCATAACACCTTCACAGTTGGGAAGCTGGAGGCAGATATTGCTGGACGACAGTTCGGCGAAGACTTCCTGAAGCTGTCAGTCTCTCCTGCACAGGGCACAAGAGACTAAAGAACGTCTTGATGCCTTCATGTCTCTTCAGACTGGCTTAGAGACTATGGCATGCATCCTGGACACCCCAGATATGTAAATGGTCTTCGCCAAATCTCATTTGGCGACAGTCACCAAGGACTTGTACAACTTTATCAAAGCCCGAAGAACTTGTAATGAGTTCGTGTTCGCCTCAGCTGCAGTGAGACACGAACCAAGGAAGCTCATAGCCTCCAATATCTGAGCAAAAGACCTCTTCCCAAGTGAAGTGGTCAAAGAGGTCGTGGACAAAGCCACTATGGAGAGCAGGAATCTAATATCCAAGTGGGGCTTGTCCTCAAAAAGAAAATCTTCTGCTGACGATGATCCCCAGCCAAAGAATAAATCAAAAAGAACAAGAGTGCCCTCTCGGCCTAGAAAACTGCAACAGCTTCCCATGGCCATGGTGCCCCAGACGGTGGCACAACCAACCACCACCTTCCAACTGGTGCCCCAAACGCTGGCGACCCAATCGCCGGTGTTCACCCGTCTTTGAAAGCCAATCGACGACTTTTAGGCCAAAGTCTCAAGGTTCCTTTCGAGGATCCTCTAGACGCCCCTTCAGAGGTAGGGGTAACAAAGGTGGACGTGGCCAAGGAGACAAGTCCTCCAACCAGCACTCCAAGTGAGATGCTACCGGTAGGAGGGAGACTTCTCCTCTTCCGGGATTGTTGCACCTTCGATCCCTGGGCCCACAGCCTAATCAAGAACGGACTAAGGTGGAGTTGGAGCTCAACTCCACCAAACTTCCCTCAATTATTCCAGAACTCAATCCCCATTCTGGAATAATATGTTCAGGAACTCCTGAACAAAAGAGTTATACGGAAAGCAAAGTCCATCAGATTCCAAGGAAAGCTATTTTGTGTTCCGAAGAAGGATTCGGAAAAGCTCAGAGTCATTTCGGATTTATCACCACTCACAAATTCATAGTGAACCACAAATTCGGAATGCTAACGCTTCAACACATAAGGAAACTTTTGCCCAAACAAGTATACACAGTCTCCATAGACATGACAGATGCGTACTGGCATGTTCCAATCAACCGTAAAGTTTCTCCCTACCTAGGGTTCAAACTACAGAAAAGAAAGTATGTTTTCAGAGCCATGCCCTTCCGTCTAAACATAGCCCCAAGGGTATTCACCAAGCTTGCAAATGCAGTCATTCATCGACTACGCCTAAAGGGGACCCAAGTAGTATCCTACCTGAACGACTGGCTGGTGTGGGCAGCATCCGAGGAAGAGTGCAGGCAAGCCTCCAAGCAAGTGATCTAGTTCCTGGAACACTTAGGATTCAAGATCAACTTGGAAAAGTCTCGTCTATCTCCAGCTCAGAAGTTCCTGTGGCTGGGCGTCCACTGGGATTTACAGTCACAGTGCCTTTCCATTCTATCAAAGAATAGGAAAGAGATAGCATGATCTGTCAAGAGACTTCTTCAATCTGACAGGATATCAAGAAGGCAACAGGAGAGAGTGTTGGGATCTCTCTAGTTTGCCTCAGTGACAGATCTAATATTGAAAGCACAATTAAAAGATGCATCAGGACTTTGGAGAAACTACACATCAAACGCTCGAAGAGATCTATAAAAACCAATTCCAAATCGTCTGCGATCACTACTCAAACCATAGTTGGAAACCAAGAACCTGAAGAGCAAGGTACCTCTGAAACCACCTCCACCGGCGGTCACTGTTGACACGGAAGCCTCAAAAGAGGGGTGGGGAGGTCATTCTCATCATCGGAATATCCAGAGAACATGGTCTCCCCTCTTCAAGACCTTCCACATCGATTTTCTGGAAGCTAGGGCGGTTCTTCTCTCTCTGAAGAAACTGAAACTTAGCTGCTCAATCCACATCCGTCTGGTTTTAGACAGCGAAGTTGTAATGAGATGCCTAAATCAACAAGGCTCGAGATCCCCTCACATAAATCAGGTGATACTGGCCATCCTCCCTCTAGCGAAGAAGAAGAGATGGCACTTGTCAGCTGTCCACCTTCAAGGGTTCCGCAATGTGACAGCTGACGCTCTATCCAGGGTCAACCCGATAGAGTCAGAATGGTCCCAAGATACAAAATCATTCTCCTTCATATTATGCAAAGTCCAAGGAGTGCAGATAGATCTCTTCGCAACGAGCAACAACAAGAATATACTCCGGTATGTAGGCCCTTACGAGGATCCTCTAGCGGAAGCGACAGACGTAATGTCCATAGATTGGAACAGGTGGTCCAAGATCTACCTGTTCCTTCCAACCAACCTTCTGCTTGAAGTCCTCAACAAACTGAAATCCTTTCGAAGGATAGCAGTAATAGTGGCCCACAAGTAGCTCAACAGTGTTTGGTTTCCTTTGATAACTGAACTACGCCTGAAGCTGATCCCGTTGCCGGACCCAGTTCTGACTCAGCAAGTGCAGAAATTGACTGTCTCAGCTTCATCAGAGAAAACCCAGAACCTTCATCTCATGATTTTCTCGCCCTAGCAGTCAAGAAACGGTTCGGGATTTCTAGGGACAGTATTAACTTCTTAGAAGAATACAAGTCAAAGTCAAAAAGAAGATATTATGAATCTTCCTGGAAGAATTGGGTGGCCTTTGTCAAGGCGAAAGAACCTAAGGGGATTTCTACGGATTCCTGCTTGTCCTTCTTCATCCATCTTCATGAACAATGTTTAGCAGCCAACACGATTACTACATGTAAATCTGCCCTAGCCAGACCAATACTATATGCCTTCCAGGTAGACTTTTCTAATGAAATCTTTAACATGATTCCAAAAGCCTGCGCTAAAATTCGACCCGCAGCTCCTCCAAAGCCCATTTTATGGTCTTTGGATAAGGTTCTTCATTTAGCATCAACTCTGAACAATGAGGATTGCTCGCTGAAAGACTTGACTCAAAAGGTGATATTCTTATTTGCAGTAGCCTCAGGAGCCAGAGTTAGCGAAATAGTGGCCCTCTCGACGGATGATGGCCACATTAAGTTCACAGACGCCGGAGAACTGAACCTCTTTCCGGACCCGACGTTTCTCGCCAAGAACTAAGAGATGGGGTCCCTGGAGAATCTGCCATCTGAAGGAAGAAGCATCCCTCTGCCCAGTGGAATGCCTAAAGGTCTATCTTCGTAAACTTCAGACTTTAAGGGAGGTCAGCTTTTCAGGGGTGAGACGTCTGGTTCAACATTATCCTTGAAACAGTTCAGGGCGAAAATCCCCTATTTTATACGCAGAGCGGATCCAGACAGTACACCCGCAGGTCGTGATCCGAGAAAAGTTGCCTCGTCTCTGGATTTCTTTCAGACGATGTCGTTTGACAGCCTTCGTGCTTATACTGGATGGAAGTCATCCAGAATTTTCTTTAAACACTACGCGAAGCAATTACGGGAAATAAAATTTCATGTGGTGGCGGCAGGCAGTGTTATAAAACCTGCTGCTTGATTACTGCGAAGAACAGTGCACTAATTGGGACTTTTAGTGAAGGGTGTACATGATAGACTCGTAAGACATATCATGTTGAGTATTGTGTTTAGTGATAACACTATGGACTGTTCTCTCTCACACGTGACATTAAGCATAATAGACTGACACAAGTGCCAGGCATACTTATATGCACAGTGTTCCTGGTAACAACAGAATACATAGTGAAATATTATATTTCCCTTAGAGTGGCTAATGTTTTCCTTTCCAGGTGAAACTTATTTTAATTCTGTTATTACTATTTATGCTTTTACGCATTATTGTTCTGCATAGGATGTAATTGAATACAACCGGGATTTCTATTTTTGTAATAAAAAATAGAAGGAATCTTTGCGTCTCTTTCGCCTCAAACATTCTAGATTAAGAATAAAGTCAGAGCATCCTGGATTCTTTTAATATTTAAGAAAATATTGGGGAACTAAGGCTAAGACTGTTCCAAGCAAACAAGTAAGAACTGATTGTAGTAAACTGTTTATTTTACTGAACTAAGGTTTCCTACACGTTTATAAACCTGTCTGTCTCTTTTCAGCCAGACTCGGGAGGTATCAGTAACCTATACAGAGATATACCATCTAAGTACAAACTATCCTTTATGTATATAATGACACCATTCTATAAACTGTTCGCTAGATTGTTCCTTGAACTCACAATCCTCGGGTTTTTTCCTAGAGTCTACTCAGACTCTTCCCTGTAGGGGGCAGAAAGAGCTGACATAGTTTATGATCAGTTAATTGATGTATAACGGTAACATCAGGTGTCTCTAGGTCTAGAAGACCAATAAGGAAATATTTATCTCGAGATAACGGGACTATTGAAAATCCACAGATACATCAATGCTCTGGTAAACTTCCATCAGGACGACATTACCTGAGCCCAAAAAAAGGATTTTGAAGCTAAGCGAAAAATCTCTTTTTGGGTGAGGTAGCCATGTCGTCCTGATGGACCCACCCTCTTTTTGACAAAAGGATATTAAATCCCTCCCTGTGGTACTGTATCTGGAACACCTACAAAGCTACAAAGAATGGCTTTGTGGCGCCTCGCGGTGATGATTCGGCGCACTATTTACAGTACAGTAGGAGTGTGGATAGTGTTTTCTCTTTAATGACCCTCCTATATTCTTGCCACTTTTTCCCCCTCGAAGCAGAAACGCTATTGGGGGTGTAGATAGCTATAAGGCGTGTCAAGAATATGTCCTCTGATTACGCAATATCCAATTTTTAAGGGATATTCGCTCCAGGAGTTATAATTCTGGGTACCTTTGGTATATTCTCTGGGATATATCACTGTAGTCAAATATAACCTAGGAAGCTACTAATGAAGAAACTTCCATCAGGACGGTGGCCTGAGCCCGAAAATAGATTTTTTGCTTCGCTTCAAAATCCGTTTTATAGAAACATAAAAAAATAAATTTTATTTTCAATGAACAAGTTTATTCTATTCTAAGATGCCATAGTGTTACACAATTTTAGTTAAAGTAATCATAGAAATTAAGGAAGAAAATCTTTTCTAGCTCTAAGAAAAGGAAGAAAAAAGCTTACAATGTGAAAGAAATTAAACATTCCCGTAATAAGAAAAAGATCTTATAACTTTACTTTATCGATACAGAGGTAATAAATAGTACTTTAGATTTGTTCTTATAGGAACCAGCATAAGAGATAGGCAAAATTATGGATGAAAGATTTCCATGTATGATATGAGGAGTTGGGCGTAGGCATCTGTGGGTACATGGATGTTAATAGCGAGATTGGGAAGGCAGTGTTGAAGAGGTGTCGATGAGGTGACTAATTGTCAGTGAGCAACATCAATAAGAAAGAAGAAACAGGAGAGGAGATTAGCACCGAGGATTGGAAATATGACAATAGCAACAAGAAATTTCAAATGATATTTGGTAGTTATACACAATAATTTAACGGTCTTGTGCTTATGGTAGGCTTCGTAGTCCATAGTCAACTACTATACGGGACGTCGGCAGACCTAGACAGACCATGTCATGTCTTAGAGATAGTCTTTGGTTGAAGAGTATGACAAGAACCTGTGTCTACCAAAAAATGCACTCCTATGTTGGCATTATGTAAAAATAAAAGATTAGTGGCAGAGGAGGACACTGCCAAAGTGATGACTAATTACCTTTTTCTTGGGGGGGAGGGGGGCAGACTCAACTATTCCCACAATTCTTCGTCCCATGACCGAATATGAATTGGTAGTAATTTAATTACGGTCGTTGGACATCAGTAAGTAGCTGTAGAGGTCGTTGGCTGTGGTGTTAGCATGTTGTAGCATATATAGGAGGTGGACAGATTTGTCCCCATTCCAGCACGTCATGTGGTTAGCGTCGGAGTCATACATTATTATTGTACGCTTCGAATGAGTTGAGTCGTTGATGGAGGTCTTGAAGATGATAAGTGGCTGTGCATAAGGTTGTCGACTTTGGAATTAACTATCGACATCGGTTATGGCAGCGTGGGCACGCTCGGGTAGGCATCATACCCACAAGGAATGAAGTAGGTTTAGCTCCTGATGAGAGACATCTTCAGCAGCTTCCTGTGAAGCAATAAGAACAATTTCCCTTTGAGCGAACGAAACCTTTTGGTCCTCAAATTGTTGTTGAGAGAGAGGGCAAAGCTTTACCATACTGGCGGCTGATAGTGTACACTATCCAAAAGCTATGTTTTGAGGCCATTATACACTATTAGGGTGTCCCATGGTCACAAAACCAGTCAGATTTCCGGGAAAGTGTCCTCTGGAATCACAGCAAGATATAGTCTTCTGTGCTTCAGCGAATCACACCCCTATAGCGAAACTACACATGGGTGTGCTGAAGCCAGGAATATACTTCTCTACTGGAGAAGAGCAGCAGTTTTGTGGGTTTGGTGATGATAGAAGAGTCAGTGTCAGAGGGCACCATAATCAAACAATAAGACAGAGCAGTGAGGGGGAAGGAGGGAGGGAACTGATGCTCCCGATGTCACCAATTGTGTGACTGGTCTCTTTGCCTATGACTGAGATGCAACATGAATGCACCAAACATATTTTTTTTATTGGATAGCGAGTTTATATATGAGAGGTTCCTGGAATGAATGTCACAAAAATTCAAATACACTTATTCATGTAAAGGATTGCTTAAAAGGGTTTTGGTAATTGCGAAGGAGGAGAGCGGATTGTAAAAAAGAAATATCGTTACATTTTACGAGCATGTATGATATATGTGGTACAACGTTCATTTCGGATATAGGGACGTGATGGCAAAACGGTATCTTTTTAATGATTAGAAAAAATGATTACCACGTAATATTTTTTTTACCTCATTATTCATGCTTAAAGCGAAGTTCTCTAAAGTGTATTTGAAGCACTTTTTTTAGTTCTATCTTTTTTTCTCAGTACCAAATTATTAGGAGAGAGAGAGAGAGAGAGAGAGAGAGAGAGAGAGAGAGAGAGAGAGAGAGAGAGAGAGAGAGAGAGAGAGAGAGAGAAAGAGAGAGAGAACCAGGGGAGTATAATTGAATATAGGACTATTAATCGGTAAAATACGAAAATCTCCTGTCCTTCATATATTTTGATGGACTATATATAATTTTATATCCAGGCCATATTTTTTTTTTTTTTTTTAAGATTCTCGGGTATCTTTTGACCGTTGACTGGCATTCAGAACGAGAAATACTATTGCATATAACTCGCCAAATGACATTCAACCGGGACATGTTAAGTGGATTTCTTCATATATATTCTTTAATTGGAAATGACACCGACAGCGGTTTACTGAACATATAATTGATATTGCAAATTGAGTTGTCATTTCTAGTGTCATAGCTTTATATCCTATTAGGAAATATGAGGTGTCTAGAGTCTGTTATTCTGTCTGAGTTTTTTTTTTTTTATTTTATTTGCATAGCTTTAGCAGTAAGGGAAGCTATAGTGTAAGATAGTGTGAGATATAAGTATGATTCATCCAATGTAAAAGTTTAAGCAATAAAGAGTTTTGACTTTTGGTTTGAGGAAATAAGCTTTAAATGACATATGGTCATAATTTCCAGAGGTCATTGGTATGTATGTTTATTTTTTTATTATTATTATTGTTATAATCCGTAACTTTTCTACTTAAAATGTCACTTGAACAAAATATCTGAAGGGCTTACGTTTAGATAATTATTGGGTCAAGTGATTCTAAAGCAATAACGGCACAAATTGAATCAGCAATATGTTAAGGGTTGGAAAAGTTTAAAATAATTATTATATGTATATGATATATGAAACAAAGGGTTATACAGAGAGATATTTAAAAAAAAAAAATCTCCGTGAAAACAATCGCATTAGTTGTTGTAGTATATTACAGGTACATAGAATTGTGTGGGAAGAAATTCCAACTGTGAAAAGGAAATGACTTTGCAGTAAAAATGAGATTATTGTGAAAAAAATGTTCTGGGCATTAGAATTGAGTAAATAAGTAAGAATTCCCCGAAAAAAATATAAAAGAAGGGCTTGGCCTCATTGAGTTTGCAATATAGAGAGTATTTTGTCGTCCAAAAAGAATCCCCATGAGGATACTAAGCAAAAGGCGTATTGGGAAATGTCGAATTCAATGTATCATTTTAGTAGGGATCATATGTATTAGGTACTTGATGAATTACATGATAAGAAGACTGGCAGAAAATTATTCTCGGTCACTTTTTGTGTATAAAAGGGCAAAGATATTAATAACATTAAAAAAGGAGAATGAAAGACGAACAATACGGCCATGATTTTGAAAAAAATGAGGTGAGTATTGAAAAAACACAAAAAACAAAATCATAGCAAAGGAAGGTCAATAAAATACTAGAGAAAGGGGAAGTCAATGGTGAATTGTATAATTCCGGTATAAACTCTATACAGTTTTGATTTCGTAGCCAGGAAGATTGGCAAAATAGTAATGATATACGTCGAAGAAACAAAAGGAAGCGTAATTGATAAGAGAAAATATATGTAATAGCTATAAGACAATTAACAAAGACAGTAAGATAACAGTTGATGAGCCTCCTGGATAGTACAGTGGTAATTCATTCATCTAGCAATCGCATGGTAGCAGATCAATCCCGACCGGGCCCGTAAGTTTAACATGTTCATTGGGGAGGCCACTACTGTGGTTGGGCACCAAATTTTGAGTTTGGGCTTCCCCGTTTGCCTTTATGTTGAACATATATTCGGATGAAACTTGAACTGAAACAAGCCACTTTTAAATAGCTTTCAAAAGCTAGAGACAAATGAAAAGGTGTTATCTGAATTTGAATCAGTTTTCCAGAAACGAGTAACCAAACAATACTGACACCAATTATTCAAATATAAAAGATATAGATAAATCATATTCTGTAATTTATATTAACTGTTTAATCGTGGTCATGCCATATAACAATGAATTAGGGTCATCTACAGCTATTGAAACCCAGCTTTGAATATTTCATATATTATTTTCCTTTATTATTATTATTACAGGCTGGGATATAACCATAGGCCAGTGAGGAAAGGACACAAGAAAATATGATATCTGTAAAAAAATAAACCATAAAAATAGAATATTTCAAGAGCAGACACTATATTATGCTACACCTTTCGCATTAAAAAAGAAGAAAAAAGAAACTGAGGAAGAGAAATAAGATACAACAGCATGCCTGAATGTACCCTCAAGCAAGAGAACTCTGATCCAAGACATTGGAATGCAATGGTAAAGAGGTTATGGTACTACCCAAGACAAGAGAGCAATGGTTTAATTTGGGAGTATTATTTTCCTAGAAGAGCTGCTTACAATGGCTAAAGATTCTCTTGTACCCTCACCAAGAGGAAAGTAACAACTGAGAAATCACATTATTATTATTATTATTATTATTATTATTATTATTATTATTATTATTATTATTATTATTAGTAGTAGTAGTAGTAGTAGTAGTAGTAGTAGTAGTAGTAGTAGTAGTATTAGTAGTTCTAGTAGTAGTAGCATAATTATTATTATTATTATTATTATTATTATTATTATTATTATTAGTTTCCCTCTATCACGATCTTTTCAACTGGGTGGTATCTATAGTGTAGGGTTCCTAGTTCATCACTTTTCTTATTATGTGCGCCGTTTCTAAGATCACACTCTTTTGCATGATTCCTTGAGCTACTTCATCCCTTAGTTTTTTTTAGATTCCTTTTCAGGGATCTTGGGATCGTATCTAGTGCTCCTTTGATTATGGTTATAATTTCCACTGGCATATCCCATATCCTTTTCATTTCTATTTTCGGGTGTTATTAATTATCCTTTTTTTTCGTCTCTTGCTCTTTAACTCTGGAGTCACATGGTACTGCGATATCAGTAAGTGGTAATTTCTTCTTGATTTTGTCAATCATCGTCATTTCTAGTCTATTTGCGCGTATCACCCTATCTGTTCGGATACCATAGCCCCAGAGTATCTTTGCCTGATCGTTTTCTATCACTCCTCAGGTTAGTGCTCTTACAATTTGATAAATAAATTCACAAATGACCATCAAGTTTCATTGAAAAATTAAGTTGTCGTATAAGACTATGATATTGAATACTCATGTAAATAATTTTCATATTCAATTTAAGTCTCCGTTTTCCTAACTATGAGAAATTACAAAAATCTCGTAAAAATTATTATATGGGAGCAATATAAAAATAATCATTCTTATATGGAATTCCATTATTATTTTATAGACGTTCTAGAAATACACATATAAAACAACCCATTATCTATTTCTATTTAGTTTATATAATACACAATGATGGTAATTACTACAATGAAGCCTTTTCTCCCTTTTGCACTTGGCACAGATGCGCTAGTGTACTTTTTTTCAGAACAAAGATACAATATAACATTCCTATTCTAGGACAATATACCAGCATTGCTCCGAATTCCCTGGAGGAGACACTATGATTGAAGAGGCTGAGCAGCAGAGGATTAAAATAAATTGGTTTCTTTTTTATCTGGAAAGAAACAATTAATAAATATTTTAAATTCCATTCAAATATGAATCTATTACGAGAACTCAACACATTTCCTTACGATCGCTAAATATCTTCTTTCATATTTGGTTTATTGTAAATGCTAACAACAGCTGTTCAAGAAAAGTTCTTTGTTCCATAATTTAATTTCAAAATTCTGTCTTATAGGTATCTCTCAGATAACCATATATACTAAAGGACTCATTTACAACCACCCCCACAAAAAAATAAATAAAAAAAAATAATAGATAAAAAAAAATATGTTACTAATCTTTGTTTTCTTATAATTATAAATTATATAGTAGAACTTTTTTATGACTTCCTTGTTAGAACAGAATTAATTATGTAAAGAAAGTCTATGCACCCTAGAATGTCATTTCATTAGGTAATATGATTATGACACTAATAACAACAATGAAAGCAGAACTATTGATAATTATTTCATCAATATTATTTGATAGCATATTTAACCAGGGAATATCCGAAAAAAAAAATCGTTATTTTATCAGAAAATAATTATATATAATCTCTATCGTCTCTAAGGATGTAGCCCGAAGCATATTATAGTTCAAAAATCATAATCAACACATATCTTTTTTCCTTTCTTGCTAATGTGACTCGAGCATTCGTCGTCAATTAAGTGACATCGGCTCATATGAAAGAATAAAAGCGGAGCGGTAACAATATTTATTAAAAAAAAATATGTAACTTAGATAATCCACAAATAAATGTATATGTTATTTCAGAGAATATTGTTATCGCAATGTATAGATATTGTGGTATAACTGATTCATTCAAATCTTCACATGCTTTCCTAAAATTATCTTTAAAACGATCAAGCACCTTTTAAAGATAATGGAAAATTACCTAATTTCATGGCATTATACTCTAATAAAAAAAAAAAACTTATATGGTCTACCATAAAAAAACTATGTAATGAATATCATTCAACAGCACATCGACTAACATGCATATCTAATTATTATCAATACCGATCCCTATGAAAGAGACCAGTCATGATATTCTTTGATCAATGGCGACTCAAAGGAAAAAATTATGATATATAATTTATAACAGGAAACATAACGTGTACCATGTTATCACAAGCCACACTTGGGTAAATCCCTAAGGAGAAAGGCAAGACATTTGAGTAATGAATATTCCGAGAGCACATATTCTATTTCACTGGCACAAATAACATCTCACAGTATAAATCCCTTGAGTGACAAGATACAAAAATATTCGATTTTATACTATCTTCTCAAACTGAACTATGCATATAAAAATTGTAACCAGTATCTTCAAAATAATTCCAATTGTTTTTATACCTAGTTGAATCATTTACTCTATTATTTATATTTCAGAGACTTTTCATTTGTCTATGCTTCTCCCGAAAAAAAAAACTAATGTTCAAACTCTCGAGAAAGCTGGTCATTATCCGAAGACTTCGGATATTTCATAAAGGCAATTCTCTCTCTCTCTCTCTCTCTCTCTCTCTCTCTCTCTCCTCTCTCTCTCTCTCTCTCTCTCTCTCTCTCTCTCTCTCTCTTCTGAGATACTACCGCTAGTATGTTTGGTCCTTTTCCTGGGCAGGTCATTTGAATGGCCAGAGATTACTATATTGGGTGACTCTTTGTTTTTACGACCCTTTGTTTTGCTTGTCTACAGATACACGGAATAGTCTGGCCTATGATTTCTACGCTTCCTCTGGCCCCATACACCCAACAGCAATGAGATTTCTAGACATTATTCTTCGTTCAAGGGGTTAAATACTGCGCTGTAGATGTTCAGTGTCTACTTTCCTTTTGGTAGGGGCGGATGAGGCTTTTTAAATGTGGTAAGCAGCTCTTGTAGGAGAAAGATATTAGTGCTTGGTAGTACCATAGCTACTGTACCAGGATTTTGCCACGGTCTTTGGCACAGTAATATATCTTAATTCTCTTCATCTATTTCTTTTCTCTACTTTTTATAGCTTGTATATAAGAGATTTATTTCAATACTGTTTTGATTTTCAAATATTTTATTTTGAATGCTCATTACTTTTTTTGTAGTTCCTCACTGGGCTATTTTTCTTATTGGAGTTCTTGGGCTTACATCATCTTGCTCTTCCAACTAAGGTTGTACCTTAGGAAGGAGTCATCTACAATAACAACATCACATTCTGGGTATGAGTCAGGGTGTGTTGGGTTCTATAGTTTTTGCACGCTTTGACATCTGACCAGAGTTTTAGCTTCCTTACGTCTTTCATTGCTGAGGGGGAAGACTTTTTCTTATGCCTAAAGAACTCATACAGGTCATTTGTTTGTGATATGCAGGATATAAAGACCTGCAACAACAAGCACCAATCATCTCTGATTACTTGGTTTATCATGTCACTGGTTGCTGCACCTCTCTCTAGGTAAATGGAATCTACTTTATACTTTTAAATTGACCTATAAAATGAAGCCTCATCACTCATACGACTGAAAGTTTCTGAAAGCAACTTGATCTTTTTCAAACGGAGTTCTTAGACTCTCAGCAGTAGAGGGACGTGGGACAATTTTTGTGCCGAGTGTGAGCATATCTTTGGAATCTTCCTGGAAACGATTACCCGTTCTTTCATCACACCAATCAAATTCTTGACCTTGTTACTGAAGGACCTTTAAGACATACTGATTTGCTCATGATGCCCAACATCTTCATTTGTTACTTTGAGCTGAGATCCTAACTCATGCTGGTTGATTAACTGGCTACTCCTGGTCTAAACAAAATTCAGCGCCTTAGTGCAAATGTATCCTCAGTCTCTATACTGGCTCCACCATCACCTTTAACAACTGCATTGGCCTTTTCATGAGCTTGGTCAATGGATAAGCCTGATAACTCCCTGCAAGTCTTCTGGACCAGAATTTTACCCTAATGGAAACATCAAAGCACAAGGAAATATTGGATGCAACTAGGTTCAAGCATGTAGTACTTTACACCTAGCCCAATCGATCATTCATTGACATTAGAGAATCAGGCGATCTGTACACTATTCAGGTAACTAAAGGCCCATTACCTTTGGGTCGGCTCTCTCGTTCTGGAATATCCTGTTAATTCCTTTCGGCTATCTAACTGAAATTTTACAAATAACTAAACTTCTGGTCGAGATGTATACATCATTTTTTGGATAGCATTTGCAGTACTAAAGTATACTTCAAACCACAGTGGGTATGCCTCTATAATAGTTACTAAACTGCCACTATTGCTGGTACACTATAACCCGACACTGAACCACTTGCTGAGTCTCACAACAATAAATTTTACAAGTGAGATCTTATTAGGCATC